>NC_047514.1:7936411-8236411 GCF_902827115.2 Pseudochaenichthys georgianus | reverse complement strand
CGAAATGGTTAAATATTCGACTATTTTGTGTGACTATTTTGTGTGAATTAACAACATTAATTTCAGCATGTAATGATCATAATTAATAGTGCCCCAATGTGTGCCTTGTGACGCGCGTCGCATGACCATAGTGTAGTGAGTAGTAGAGAACCTTACTAAACTATCCATATAAACAGTACCGTATCCCAAAAATGATGCAGTCCAAACCGGTTTATATTAGAAGCAAAACAAAGGAGTGTAAGTCCAATAACAACTTCTTCAGGCGTAAATGTGCCAATGTCTTTAAACCTTGGCACATTTAAGCCTACAAACCATCGAAGAAATGTACAAAAAGTAAAGTTCATACTGGCTGGATTCCAAACTAAAGTCCTGTCCTGGTCTGTAAAGCAGGAAGTATAGTTAGAGTGTTTTAGTGTTGTAATTCTAAATTATACCCACAGCTTTGATGGAGAACACCCACTCTTCTTAAAAACGTGAACTATTCTCTTTTTGCCCTTCCACACTAAAGTGTATGAAACTTCCTTCAAGCTGAAAACTCACAAGCTTATAAAAACTTAGAAGTAAACCATCCATCTCTCTCACATCAGTCCTTATTTTTCTCTCCTCTTACCCTTTGAATTCCCTCTCCTCTCCAGACACAACCAGCGATCACTGGAGGTACAGAAAGATCCGGACCACAAGAATCGCTGTCGTGTTCGTTTTCCCGAGGTCTTCTCCAGCTTCCCGTACAAAGTGAACGTGACATCAGTCAACGCCTTGGGGAAAGCCTCCACCACCATTTCCTTTGAGGAGTCCAGTATAGGTAAGATAGATGGTGTTAGCGTATCATGTCGTGGTATTGTATTGGATGTTTGTAACACCTTAATACAAGAAAAGCTTGCACATGAGGGAGCATGTTTATTTTCTGAGGAGGTTTTACATTACATTACATTGCATTTAGCTGACGCTTTTATCCAAAGCGACTTACAATAAGTACATTCGACCAGGAAGACACAACCTTGAGGAAAACAGAATCATATAAGAACATCAGGTTTCAAAGAGCCAATCGTTTCAAGTGCTGCTCAACTGGCTAAGCCAGTCCTTTATTAGTATATAAGTGCTCTGTTAGCAGTTCTTTGTTAGTCATTCTATCGCTCGAAGTGGAGTCGAAAGAGATGAGTTTTAAAGGCTTTGATTTAGTTTCTGAGCTTGGTTCAAAGGGTGCACTTAAAGAAAAATGTTAGACATTTTCACTTTTCTTAAGAGTTACCAAACAACACTGTGCAAAGTTCAGGGACAAATCTAAGATCTTTTTCCCACACCGTTTAACAATTACTTGGCAATGAAAAATAAGGACTAAGAGTGTTGAGGCGTCTCTTGGAGGATGCCAACCCTTGAGCAATGAAAATGCGTTTGTTTGACCACAGATGACTGATTTCATTGACTTCTGGTTCCCTTCGGATGTGTTGTGCTCGGTGCCAGAAAGAAAATAGAGATTTCAATAGCCAAATAAACGTCACCCATGTGAAGGAGAGTGCACTGCTTTTTTGTGTTGCTTTTGCTTTAACTTACAGTATAGGCCATTAGCGAAAATCCCACTGACTGTGCACCCCTGTCATTACTGGAGGCACTATATAATACACACACTACCTCTGAACCTTTTGTGCAGCAAACACTATTTAATTGAGGCTTGGACGGGATGTGACAGCCGCAAATCAAAGGTCTGCTTTCTCACTACAAGTGCCAAACACAAGCTGCAGTATTAGCACATTTTAGTAATACTAAATGGAAGAATCAAGCATTAAAGTTAAGTTAATGAATTGGTTATTTTTTTAAATGATGGCCTCCGCAATCATGTGGTAAATCGTTTTTTAAAAATTGCAGTTTGGATTATGGAGTTTTGTTCACTTAGGCTGCAGAAGGTTACATAATAACAAGCAAGACGCTTATAATTCATAAACAACTCAGGCTGGAAAGCAGTGAAGAGGAGAAATTCATTTTAAAGAAGGAATGAGAAGTACTTTGAAAGATAAGGGGAAGTGCTGCCAGCAGTCCCCGGCTCTGTCGTATTGCTCAGAGTGCGATATGGGTGTGCATGACGCATAAACACACACAGACACAAACGGGGCTGCGAGCGATTGTGTGCAGTGTGTCGGTCGACAGGTTGGGGTATTGAAAAAGAGTGTGTGTGTGCTAGACTGAGTGTGTACACAAGTAACCAAATGAGGCAGTGACATGCTCTGCCAAGCCCCGGATACAGGACTCATGAAAATGCTAATGCTAGCTGGATTAGCGACCCGGCTGAGGAAATATCCCTCGACTATTGGTGATAGCAAAACACCCCACTGCTCCTTTCTTTCCCTCTGCTTTATCTCCCTCTGCTTTCTCTTTTATTCCCAAATGCCCTTCGTGTGACTTTGTACTTTTTTTAACTGTCCCCAAGCCAAAGCTTTTCAGATAAATGTAAAAATGCCCGTTTTGTGTGACAAATGTCTTCCATCCACACTGTAACCACATTGTAATTGTTCTAATTTATGTCTTTAAGTTTGCTTGTAAGCTTTGAAAAGAATGAAATGTCTACTTATTTGATCCTTTTCTGGGCACTTTTTCACTTTAATTTTAACAGAGGACAGGGTAGAAAATGGAAAAAAGGAATGACATGGAACATGGTCCCACATGTGCTGTAACCACTCGGCTAACGAGGCGCTCCTTGACTATATATTTGAGTTAAGTTGCATCTAGCTAACAAATAAATTGTGTATTGCAACCTAGTAGTACAGGTAAACTTTATGTGGTCTTAACCCATGCCGTTACCTAGCAACGCAATTCTGTTGAACTAGGTAACAGCATGGGTCATTCACTCCTTATTGAATGACATCAGAACATCCTGATGTCATCAAAATTATGACATCATCTTGGCTTTTATGCTGAGTTCCGAGGCTATGCAAGGTGAACTGCATTTAGTCACTTGAGACTCGTGTTTTGGACGACATACATGCTTTTTTGAATATAGCCAGGTTAATATACTTTATAATACCAGGTGAAAATTAACATTATAGGCCTACAACAGATCCAGAGCTACACAATTTACTAATTTGAAAAAAACTCACCTACACTCATTACACATTTAAGTGTTTAATTGATTTCAATCGAAGTAGTAATGGCAAGTTACGCAAATTCAGCAGAGGAGGACCTAGATGAGAATGCTACAATTGCTGAAGGAAATGCCTGCAGCAGAATGTTTTCAGCGCAAGAAATACCTGAAATTGTTGCATTATTTGAGGAGGCAGATGCAGATGGTGGTGGAGGTTTGGATATGGAAGAATTTTGTGTTTTGTTTAAAAAGATGTACCCTTCTGTTAAGAAGGATGAACTTACAGTCCTACATATGCAGATAGATACCAACTGTGACGGTACAGTTGACCTGGTAGAGCTTTTAGACTTCTTAATAGCTAAGGGCAATGCATCGGCAGGGTTGGACTTTAAAAGACCATTCCCTAAACCTGTTGAATTTATACCTGTCGGTCACTATAAAGAAATTGTTGGTGTGATCTTCCGTCCCTTCGAGGACGTCAGACCTGATTTGAGTTTTAGAGAATTAGACGAAACCACCACTTACCAGAGAGGCCAATACATCTCTGTCAGCTCCGATGGTGTACTCACCTTCTGGACGGACAGCTGTACAGATCCATTCACCATACCTCTATATGTGAAAGAAAATGCACTTCCTTTTTCACACCACAAGAAAATGTCTGTTCGTGACATGCAGTACATTCAAGAATTGAAACAGCTGGCTATCTCCACCTCTGACAGAGAGCTTTTATTTTATGACTGCTCTGAAATACCCTCGATTTTTGCAGTTAACCACTCTCTGATTCTAGAGGAAAGCATTGTCAACACCATTAACTACTGGTCAAATGGCACTAAAGCAATGTTTTCATTTGGTGATGTACGAGGGGTTTTGACTGTTTTCATCTCCTACAACGTAAAGAAAAATGGCCTCTTCAACCGTGACGCATTTGAAAAAATCTCTCTGCGTGATTATCCTACAGTATACATTTCCAACCTTCTAAACAACCATTCAAAAGACTTTCTTTGTCTTAAAGTCTCAATTTTTAGTGACATATGCAGCCAGATCCAATACTTTCCAGTTCTTAACTCATTTGCCATTTGTGGAAGTTCATCCAAGACAATGGTCCTGGCTGCCCTACCAACCCCACCCAGAACCACTTTTTCAAAATCAATCTTTAGGAGCAGTGGAGATGAGGGGTTTTTCACCTGTGTTGAATACTCTCCTTCTGCTGAGTTATTGTTGACTGGTGGTACAGATGGCTTACTACGGTTGTGGTTACCCCACAAAAGAGACACCTGCCAAAAGTCTTTGGTGGGACACGTCAGGCCCATTACAAACATTGTCGTAAACAGAATGGACCGAACTGTCATCACTTTATCTGATGACAAAAATGTTCGTGTTTGGTCTTTGAAGAGATTGGAGTGTAAGCAAAGCATCGAGATTCAAGGCATGAGACCAGCTCGTATCTCCAGTATGTGTTACAACATACTTAACAATGATTTAGTTCTGGCTAACACAGATCTAGTCAAATATTTTGGTAGGGGAACAGATGCTTTTAAAGAAACATTAACATCCCATGACAAGCCCCTGTGCAATGCTCTCTATCACAGCATTTACAAAAAGGTTGTCTCTGTTTGTCAAAAAGGTGAGGCTACACTTTGGGATGTCTTAACAGGAAAGGCTGTCATGCAGTTTAAGGTCACTCCATATGGGGGGCACACTGCCATTGCATTTGATATACCACAGCGGAGACTAATCACAGTTTCCAAGGACGGGAAATTAAAACTGTGGAACTTCATCACTGGAGTGTTGCTTGAAGAATTTCCTATTACCTTGCCAAGTGAGGTGACAGGTATTGTCTGCATGGACGATAGTGTGTTTGTGTCGGGAAGGAACTCCAACAGAATTTTTGTCGTGGATTTGGAGGGTTATGACAACATATTTTTGGAACACGATTATTCAGATGACATTTGCTCAATGGATGTGCACGAAAAAACACTTCTTGCGGCCTCTTGCAATGGAAATATTGTAATGTGGGATGTTGAATCTAGGGAGGTTCTCTACTGGCTGAATGGCAGTCAGAGCCCTCGAACTTACATTACAAGAATAACAGGCAGGACAGGGTGTTTGCCTGATGGGAAGACACACAAAGAAGAAACTGGAAGGAAAAACACTGATGTGAACACTGGTCCTATTGTTTTATGTTTAAAGACAAGGAAGGTCAATGTGCACACAGCCACACTGCTGACTTCTGCCGATGGCTTTATAAGTGCCTGGTCGATAAAAAGCAAGGGAGGTTTGTTAGGGAAGTTCAGGGCAGTGAATGATGAAGATGCAATCATTACCACGATGTCCACTGATGTCAATGAAAAAATATTGCTGACTGGGGATAGTACCGGCAGGATTTGTCAATGGGACATTCAGAGATTTGGATTTAAGGATAAGGCAAACACAGGGCCATTCGAAGACATAAGAGGGTGGCGCGTGTCATTGTGTCCACCTCCTCTTTTGGGCACCTGGAAATCTCACCTCTCAGGGGTGGTGAGTGTTCAGTTTGATTCTGATTGTCAAAAGATTATTACTGCAGGGTTGGACTGCAATATCCAGCTGTGGAAAAACACAGGTGACCACATTGGATTATTTGGGAAAGATGAATGGGATGCTGATGCAAAGAAAACTACACAGAAGGAAAGAAGACCAGTGTCAGCAGGGAAGGGAAAACAGATACCATTTAAGTATTTCAGGCCAGAAAGGGAAGTGAAGAAAAAACTGGAAGATTACCTCGACAACATAGAGAATGAACCTTCTTTCCTACCCCGGGATGATCTAACTGATAAAGAGATGGACCGTATCTTTAGACGGTTAATGAAAATACAACCAAGTATTGACACAATACATGAGAGATTCAAACAACAACAGTCCATACGCTCTGACAAACAATGTGCTAGTGTGGTCCAGCAGGAGGCAGAACAAGCTTCTAAAGTGCAGCTCATGAATAGTAAAAGTTCAATCGGGCCACACCCGCCTCAGAGCCCGCTCATCAGTGGCGATACAGCAGACCCTGATTTGAAACAGCCTGGATCTAAATATGGCCGTGTGATCAAGCATCAGAATAAAGACCCTTTACAAGGCAGGGTCCCAACACCTTGTCCACCTGACATCGTGCCAAGCCAGCAGCGGTCTGAGCTAACAACAAAGCATTCACTCTTGCCAACCATCTCGAAAGGTGTTCAGCGCACACATAATCAGACCCAGTTCAGGCCACACCCGCCTCAGAGCCCGCTCATCAGTGGCGAGACAGCAGACCCTGATTTGAAACAGCCTGGATCTAAATATGGCCGTGTGATCAAGCATCAGAATAAAGACCCTTTAAAAGGCAGGGTCCTCCTAACACCTTGTCCACCTGACATCGTGCCAACAACAAAGCATTTACTCTTGCCAACCATCCCGAAAGGTGTTCAGCGAACACATAATCAGACCCAGTTCAGGCCACACCCGCCTCAGAGCCCGCTCCTCAGAGGTGGCAGCAGCTTAAAAACAAGCTATTCCCAGACACCTCGATTACGTTTACCTCCACTCACTGAGAAAGTACAGCTTACCACACGTAGCCGGCTGCAATAATGCTACAAACACCATTTCCAATTCCAATCTCATCTCAGCTTTGATTGTCATTTTGGGTTTTCTCCGGTTACTCCGGTTTTGTCCCGCATTCTAGTAAATAGAAAAAAAAAAACTTTTAATGACCTTCTGCAGATTACAATACAACATTTATGTAGCAGTGCACACAGTGAAGGTGAACACACTTTACCTTTTTCAAACATGGAGTTGTAAAAGCTCTTAATACCAAGAGCTCTGGATCTTTTAAATAGGGCCCGGTATTTATAAACTTGGCAAACAATAATCTTATGAATGATTAAATAATTTCTGAAATAATACAATAATAACCAAATTATGAAATAAATATTGTGAAATGTATACCTACATGAATAAATAAATAAAAGCTGTTAATCAAACAGACATTTATGTTGATCTACATTTATTATTTTATGTTTCTGTAAATGAGTCTGATGTATTATCACTCGCGAGAGACGAGCCAATGCCACGTCATCAGAGGACTACGGAGGAAGGCCCGCCCCGTCTACGCCAGCCAATCGATGAAGACTATATACAAGTGTGAACGTATATAACCAGATGTTTAATATAGAAACAGCCGTTTTTATTCTACAGATTTGAGAAACAGCTGCGCTAAGTGGACTGTCTATCACTGAAGTAGAAAAGACCTCGGCCGAGTACTTCTGCAAACTTATTGTATCACTTTATTAATAAATGATGTTTACTTGACGAGAAGCTTCCTGAATTATGTTCAGCTACTCTACCTCAAAGTAATTACACGCAACACCCCTGACCCTTCTTCTGAAAATACACTTTTCAGTAGCTTATAACATTGATTTCTATTCCATTAATGTATGTGCCCACAAAGTGGACATGCACTGGAATTGAATGTTCTATTTTATCCCTGCACAGTCTGCTTTTAAATTGTGTTGTGCAAAAGTAAAATGTCAGGTGATGTTCGCTCTCAGGTTGGAGACATACTAGAAGATTATTCAGCCAGTGAAGATCATATTTGACCATCAAATGCAGGCCAAATCCTAATTTTTGGCAAATGTTATCGGTAATGCGAGGGATTTTCATGACTAATTTTAACTACTGTGAGACAACCCAGTCTCACGGCATTTCGTGTTATAATCACAACATTTAATCTAATGGTTCGTGTTAGTTTTGAAATCCGAGCACATTGTGCAAAGTTTGCAATATTATTTAATGAATCGTTTACTCTATTTTTGTTAAAGTATAATACTATTGCTGCTTTACACTTGAAGAAGATCAGCATATATTTACAGTAAGAAAGCCTCCAAAAAGATAATCTGAAGTGTTCAAACTTTTCAAAATCACTGCGGATATATTCTTGCAGTGTCAGTCTTCTTTACTTTTTCCAAACTTTCTTAAGTGTCTCACATAGTTTGCCTTCTCTCACCCCTCCTGTCTATCTCCCCCTCCCCTCATCTCCTTCTTGTTCCTGCATTGTTAAAAGTCTTTCTCACGCCATTCTAGGCTGTAAGCCACATTCATTATAGGGGACAACGAGGCAGATCGTAAATAAATAAAACAATTTCATGCTTCCCGGTGCACTTCTGAATTGTGAGTGGGAGTAAGACGATTCTCAACTGTCCTTGTTCATCCGACCAAAGCTGGGACGAAATTACATGAGATTGTGTGTGTGTGTGTGTGTGTGTGTGTGTGTGTGTGTGTGTGTGTGTGTGTGTGTGTGTGTGTGTGTGTGTGTGTGTGTGTGTGTGTGTGTGTGTGTGTGTGTGTGTGTGTGTGTGTGTGTGTGTGTGTGTGTGTGTGTGTGTGTGTGTGTGTGTGTGTGTGTGTGTGTGTGTGTGTGTGTGTGTGTGTGTGTGTGTGTGTGTGTGTGTGTGTGTGTGTGTGTGCATACTGTGGGTAGCTACAAAGTGAACCCTCAAGGAAGCTCCAGACTCATCAAATGATAACTTAAAGCTTTCTTGTGTCAAGATGATCATAGGATAACTGATCTTTAATTGTAAAGGCTTCTACAGTTAAAGCCTTTCTTGTATGGATTTTCTTTCTTTTTTTGGTCAACTCTGACATGAGCCCACCTAAGCATAATTAAGTACTACATTATTCATTCATTGTGAAGAAAATGAATATAGTGTAACCTAATTTCAAAGGGGGAATATAGCTGCAGTGGCTTTTCATCCTCACCATTAAGTCATCTGTCACTTTCATCCTTTGAATTTACTGGATATGAAATGCTCATATTCAGGTTTAATGTGTGGCTTCTCTGTGGAGGTTAAAGGGGAACAAGGTGTTTTAGGATTAGACAGGAAATAGAGACTTCATTCAATAAAAGTGAAGATTTGAATAACAGCTGGTTAAAAATATGTTGTTAATTAATAAATAATACCCTGGTTCTAGTAAAAGTATGCCTCACTTTTACTTATATATGAGATTACCAAATTAGTGGTCAGGACTTATATTAGATGGATTGATGATTGGCTATCTGGGTACAGGCCAAGGGGCCCCAAGATCCAGCCCTGCCCATTATCCACCTTAATAATGTCAGTGAAAGAGACATGTATGAAATAGAAGTCACTTCAAAATGACCACAAAGAAACATGAAACAGCTGCAAACTAATCTTGTCTTAGTGTTATTGCATGATGTTAAAATTGGTTTGCCATGCATTTAGTGATGGATTGTAAACATTTGAAATTTAACATTTCAGTGTTTCTCAGTTACACGGTTGTTGTTTTAATAAATCAGACACTGATAGTGCAGCGCTGTACTGTACCTCTTTTTGCATTGTGTCCCTAACAAATCGTTTTGGCGCTGATCAGGGGGTACTTAGCTGACAAGTGGGTACATTATTGAAAAAAGTTTGAGAACCACTGGTCTATGGTGTCAACCACAGACCTTATTTCGAGCTATTTTCCAAAATCCTATGGAGAAATGTTATTGCTTTTTTGTCGAAGGAACCCATGCGCTTACTTCCGGGTTTTAGGACGCGTCACTGTGGCACTCTATTTGACCCATATTGAGCAGAGCATATTAAGACCAAAACTCATGTACAACAACTTCCTTACTTGCAATACATAAGCACTAATTAGAGGTTTGAGGAAAAACTCTCAACTAATGGCCTATTACTTCTAGAACATGGTCATGTAGAATAAGGCATTAATAAGTGTTTTATAATGACTAATAAAGAGCCAATATACTGCTAATATGCATGTTAATTAACAACTAGTTGATGGTTAATTTGTGTACCTTAATATAAAGTGTTACCAGAAACACAAAGCAACAACGAAGAGACATCAGATGACTCCAAAGAAGAAACAAAGCAACTTCAAAGAGACACAAAATAACTTAAAAGAAATATGAAATGAACACAAAGAGACACAAAACAACTACAAAGAGACAAGAAATTAACACAAATAGACACAAAACAACTACAAAGAGACATGAAATGAACACAAATAGACACAAAGCACTTACAAAATGACACACAATAGTGCATGAGCGGACATTGCCGGCAAGTAGGGGTGTAACGGTATCCGTATTCGTCCCGTACCGTCACGGTTCGGCACATGCAGTCACACGGCAAATACGCCTTTTTTTTACGAGTGGGAAAAAAGTCTGTCATTCAGGGCAGTATCCACTCCACTATTTATAATCCAGGGGGCGGTATTGCGCCTAAAAGCTGTTTGCCAGCCGCCCTTAACAACAAATGAAGAACAAGAAGAAACAACAACAAAACGAACTAAATACAAGAAGAAGAAAAGTTAGTATGGCGATTTCAGATAACACACAGGAGCTAGAACCCACCTGCTTCTTTTAAATCAGCTGTGTGGGAACATTTCGGGTTCCCTGTGGACTACAATAACATGAAGTGTGCGAGTGGTGGATCGGACAAGGACGGTGTGTCGGCGTTGTTCGATAGCGGTGCGGTATGCTAATGGTAACACAAGCCAAACATGCTAAATCATATCAGAAGGCATCACCCAGATTTGCCAATCACCGGAGCCCGGCAAAAGACAACAGCAGTTCAACAGCTGATCCCCGCTGTTTTTAAGAAGCCAATACCCAATAGACATGAAAGCCCTGAAACCAAAATAAATAACGGAAGCTTTTGGCATAATGTTTTTCAACGACTTTGCGCTCTGGAAACACTTTCTTATTATTTATGATGTAATATTTTCAAGACATTCTTTTTAGTTTTACAGCTTGGTGAAACCTTTTAGTTTGACATCAGCCATTATAGATAGTATGGCCATCTGAGTGTGTGTGGTGCTGTTTGTGGTTTGTTTTTAACTGTTTAATACAGTTAATTATTCAAAATGTCAGAGTTCCTTATTTTGAAACTGAAACGTGCACTACTGTTCAAAAATAAATAACAACAAACCTGAAATTACGCATTTGGGACTTTTTTTTGCTTTTTCTTGTTGTACCGAACTGTGACCCCCAAACCAAGGTACGAACCGAACCGTGACTTCTGTGAACCGTTACACTCCTACGGCAAGGTATGACCCCCCCATATAGTCTGTAGTTTCGAGATCTCTTTTTCTGCAGGTCTCCCTTGAAAAAGAGATCATTGATCTCAATGGGATTTTACCTGGATAAATAAAGGTTTTGAATTGAATTGAGATATGATCACATCCTGTAGTATTCATTTCATTTCAAACCTTTATTTAACCAGATTGGTCCCATTGAGATCATAGATCTCTTTTTCAAGGGAGACCTGCAGTATGACTGTAATCTATAATTTATTTTTGAAAGAAAGACAACCTGATACAAAATGGCCAAATTTGAATCTAGGATATTCAGCTTCTAGTCATTAAATTATGTGTGTGGGTGATTCTGTGCAATCATTTTGTTTCGAGGTTCAATTAGGGAGCTAATTCAGTCATCAAATGGCTGTGCTATACCTCTGCCGTATAGGGATGGGTATCGTTAAAGTTTTAACGGTACTACTATTTTTATCGACACCACTTATCGATCCGGTCCTTTAACGGTACTCTTATCGGTTATTTTAGATTTTAGAATAAATAATATTTCACATCAAAAGAAACAACCGTGTTTTAACAAATCGTAGTAAGTAATCTGATGACAGAATAGCTAAAACTTTAACAAAATAAATAACTCAGTTACGTCTAATCATTAACCCATGTTTGTATAATTGAGTTAACTCTGTGTGTTGCTGCTAGCATACATAACACCTGACATGGAAATGTTACTCGTGGATGGGGCTACAGAAGACAGTCGAACCCGGTGCATTTCTCCGTCTGAATGTGGTGCACTTTTGCTAAATGCTTAGACAAATTGCTCGTGTTACTACCCTTACATGCTAAACTCTTATTGCACTTTTGGCAACGAGCATTGTCCCCATCGAGACGGGTAAAGTTTAACCACACCTTGGAGCGCTTCTCGCCATCTCCTCCGTGTGTGTGTTGCTGCATGTAGCAGCTGGAATTGGAAAGATTGAAAATACTAAAAAAGAATCATAGGCGCATTTTGCAGTCTAGAAACGGAGTTGGCGACACTAAGACTGCAATATAATGTTTGTGTAGCATAATATATATGACATATTTGTTTAGATGTCTCCAGTAGCCTACCGATAAAAAGACCGATAACGTCGGAGCTTAACGGTACCATGGTCTTTGATAATTCAGCCCCGGGGGTCGGTACCCATTCCTACTGCCATATGTTCATCAGTAAAAATGCACTTAACACATCTGTGATTCTCTCTACATCTACAAAATGCTGGACACTTACTTTTTTAGACTTTTTTTCTCTTTACACAAAGTGTAGTTGCAGTTAGCACCTACAGGCTGTTATCTGGGATTTGATGTGTCTCTGACCAACACTAACCAGCTGTTACCAAATAACTACAGTTCAATAATGTGACTCTTAAGGCATTTTGTATGGAGGAGCCTACTGTATGTGTTTTTCCTAACCAGCAGCAATCTTATAAAAAGAGGAGGCTGTTTTTTTCACCCTTGTGGTTCCTTTTGCCTCCTTTAAACCTATGTTTGTAAAATGTCACTGCAGATGGAAGCACTACTTCTCTCTAATTTCCCATTTGCTGAAGTGCACTGTTGGATGCTGTCATCCAACACCTGTTCTGCCGTGAAACACATTTTAGATTCCACTTTCTTCTTTTTGTCTCGTTTGTTTTTGAAAAGCAAATTTACATGAAAGGAGATCATGCAGTCACACCTGGATGCATTAAGGGACTAGATGATGCATACTAACGCTTTTAGAGTGGAAACCTCATAATAAGGTTCTCAGAGGATGTACTCAGGCATTCAGCGGTATATCTTTATGCTAAATTGCAGATCTCTTCTGTTTTACTGCGGCACAGTCACAGCCACAAGAACAGCCTTTAAGCAATGTGTGTACTTGTTAGAATAGCCACACCATTGCCAGCTCTCTGGTTCCACTGTCATTGAACAGTGAAGATAATGGTCCTGCGAGTAGCTGTTTATAAAAATTAGACTTTTATGGTACCCTATGCCTGTTCACTTGCATCACCAGCAAAGACAATTAATGGGCTGAAGAGACTGTTGGAACCGGAGACTTAAAAGAAGAAAGAGGAACAGTTGTGTAGAGTTAAGGGAGGAAAGATAAGCGTTTTCAGGTCAAGCATGGACAGCCACAATAATGGAAATGATACCCTTATGATCCGACATAATTTCCCCCCTTTTCTTTTCTCTTCTTATTTCTAACCAATCCTATGTGACTACGTGCTTTACCCCGACATTAAGAGTTAATGTACACTCTGGTGTGGCATTTTGTTTTTATTGTATTATCACATTTATTACACTACCTTATTTTTGTATTCATATTTGTTGTGAGATTGCAGAAGATAGCTTGCTCTATTTAGCTACGACATCTTACATTTAATGGACCGCTCTTTTAATCCCTTAAGCGTGCATTTACAACAAATCTGGCATTTGGACATGTTAGTCCTCCAATTCATTTGAATATCAGAAATGTGTTTAGGCTGAGGAAGTGTGTAAGCACCGACCATAAAGTTGAAACAAAATAAACACAACTTGACATCACGCTGCAGTTCCCAATCAAGTACCTGCTGATCCAGCTCTGTACCACCTCCCCATGGAAAAGTACAAAGTGGTTTATCGTCGTGTAGTCGCTTGGCGTTAAATTAGCCATTTACGTGACACTTGCAAACTGCCTCAACGCCTGATTTATTGTGAATGCAGCGTTATTACGTTCCCTTCCAGTTGTGCATGTTGAATATTTATTTGACATTAGTTTGTGAAGTCCAAGACTGGATTTTTAAATCCTTACATATCCTATCCATCTTCCATTCCAGTATTAACAGTAGTGCTTTGTTAACAGAAGAACAATGTGTACATTTCTCATGCAACACAAAGCTCATACTCTATGGTTCGAGTCATATTAATACTTTAAAAGCCTTCGGGACTCCCCTCCCATACAGATTTATCTCTGCTTTGTTCCATCCCTGCACATGTTTCCTTTTGCTGTGTACTGTTGGACAAAGCTTATGTGGACAAAGATGTCTCCACTGACTGGTTTCATGTGCTTTTCCTCTCTCGCTTTCTTCCCTTGCCTATTTAATCTTTTTTACACGTTTACTTGAAGAAGGTCACTATGCGATTAACATCTCTTTCTCGAGGGAGAAAGTTGTCTGTCTGCTTTCATCTGTCTCATATCATCCCCATCACTCTTTCATATTTTAATTATTCATTTTCTGAAGGTCATATGAATAGAGATGCCTGTCTGTTTGCTTCTTTCTATGTATGTTTACCTGCCTCCTTATACGTTTATATTCTTGTGCTTTTTTGATTTCACCCTCTGGTTTTATATCTTTATGTGTGTTATCGGCCATTCAGTTTGTAACCGCCGCTATCCAGTCCCTATTGAAATGTCATACAGGAGAAAAGGTCTCGAGAAGCTGAAGTGGCAGGCCACTGTTTTCCCATAGTGAGTAGGATCGAACAAAGACTGGGTCATTCAATATCTTCTGAAAAGCCAAAGTATTTAATTCCTCGATCTCCCTGTCCCCACTCAGTTGACAAGTGTTCAGAAAGATAACATGTATACGTGCCTCTTCATCAGGAACTGAAAGGCAGTTACAGTTTCCCTGAATATTCTCAGCTTCAATCTTTGTCATCACTGATTTATTTCTTCACTGCGTCCTCATCCTGCTTCTAACAATCTATTTCTCATAAGAGGTGCATGGTGACCTTAAGAAAACACTACAATAATGATAATTATATTAATCCTTAGTCATTTTATGAAGGAGACTTCTTGTCAGAGTTGGAAGTAGAGTGAGACCCTCTTGCCTTGCCTTATATATGACCTTTATAACCATTGAGGGTTGGAAAATAATGGTTATTTAGTGCATTCTTGTACTGCTGAGTGGTCTACATCATGCAACTCAATAGTATCTTTCTTTAGACTTCCCTTCATTTTAGATTTTCCTCATGATTCAAACTCCATGTCCCTGGTTTCCAATGCAGGTTATGTCAAATATTTGAATTCTCAAGCCGATAGGCGTATGGCAGAGAACTGGGATGTCCGTAAAGACAGGGTGCGGCAAAAATTCACATTTCTTTGAACTCTGACCCGAGTTGTCTTGACCTATATGCTTGAACTGAAAGATTGACGAAAACATCTGTTTCTGAATTTCCAGAAGTGAACGAATTTGCCTCATCAAAACCAGACAAATAAGATACTCCAATGGAAAACATCTACTCTGTTTGGTACAAATACTGTGTAAGCAGCACAGTATGAAATCCTGGGTGTTTACGCTTGTGCACGAAATATAGAATTGATATGTGGTAAATCGTTGGGGTTTCCAATGACTAAATGTTCTTATCCAACCCTCAGTTAAACCAGACCCCCCGGAGCGAGTCACGGCGACCCCGATCCGTCACAACGCCCGGAGGCTGGAGGTGTCCTGGCACAGCCCCGCCACCTGGCCCGACATCGACAACTTCCCTCTGAAATACTTCCTTCGATACCGGCCACTGATCCGAGAGCAGTGGCAGCATGTGAGTAGCTCTGTTGTGTGTGTGTGTGTGTGTGTGTGTGTGTGTGTGTGTGTGTGTGTGTGTGTGTGTGTGTGTGTGTGTGTGTGTGTGTGTGTGTGTGTGTGTGTGTGTGTGTGTGTGTGTGTGTGTGTGTGTGTGTGTGTGTGTGTGTGTGTGTGTGTGTGTGTGTGTGTGTGTGTGTGTGTGTGTGTGTGTGTGTGTGTGTGTGTGTGTGTGTGTGTGTGAAAATGGAGAGTTTACCCTATCTTACGTTTTTCCTTCAAAGTCATGATTCAATTATGTAAATGATGCTGTATGATGTCCTTTTGTTGTTCTGTTTATGTTTTTATGTTTCATGTGGAACTACTTGAGCAGGTCTCCCTTGAAAAAGAGATCAATGATCTCAATGGGATTTATCTGTATAAATAAAGGTTTGAAATGAAATGAAATTAATTCAACACATTGAACTCTGGTGAAAACTGAACACATGGACATTAATCACACTTTGTTAAAAGCAAACTCCTCACATATGAGTAGCTTTGCTCTTCCTGAAAAAAAAAAGAAATCTGGCTGACACATGTAATGACTGCGCCATGATCCAAAAAAAAAAAGGTCAAGAGTGTGTATCCAGATACAACTCCATTACGGAAAGCTGTAAGTCAACATTGAAAACCACCTGCTACATTATGAGTCATTATTTGGTCATTTGGAAGCCTCTGGTGAGCATGTCTTATTTCTTTTCTGGAAGTGGAGCTCTGAAGAAAAAGTCTGGCTATCCTCCACTCCGCAGATTGAGTTTCACCTCATCGCAGAAATATTTCTCAGAGGGAATTGGCACATTTTATTGAAGCAGGATAGATTCTTAGATCTAATTTTCTGTTCAACTATAGAACTATGGGGATTTATTTTGAGATAAAGACACTCTTTGTCCAGGGAGACGCCTCTGAGGACAGTTAGAAGTAAAATGGGCCAACCTGTAGCCGTTTGAGTTTGATCCCTAGTCAGACAGACATAATCGCTCAGCTTCTTTGGTATATGTTACTGTATCTGATTATTTCTTGTGGGTTCAGTTCCCTCAGGGCTTCTTATAGTAAAAGCACATGTGTCCACTATAGGATTCCTGGGATGAAAGCTCCCTCTGCTAACGTCTAACATTGCAAGCGCTATTATCATGCCCGTCAATGGAGCGCAAAGGTGTTGTTCCAAGAACTAGGGTTACATCCTCACATTAAAACACACATATGAGTTATAAACCAATACACACTTTCTTTTTAACTCACAATTTCCATTTCTGTATGTATCATTCAACAGTGTCTCTGTCTCTGTCATTAGTACACTATTTTAACGTTCCCACCATTTGTTATATCCCTCCCAACTTTCCTTTCTCTGAATTGAACCATTGTGAGGAAGTTTTAATGCATTTTTGTATGTAATGTTTGTCGTTTGTTCGCAATTAGTTTATTTGTTCAGACGGACATTAATATTGGGCACCACTTGGCGTTGTTTTCTCCCTCTTCAAACAGAGCTGAACTAAAAGATGAGAACGCACCTGAGATGAGAAAACCCTCAAATTATCTTTGCTTTTAATTCTCCCTCTTACTATGATGCTTTCAAACCCTTAACAGTGATGAATAGAATATTAATTACAGCAATTAACATGATTGGTTTTAGTAGTAGTGGAAGTATTTAATACAAATATTTAGCTGGTGTTGCTTCTCACATGTGAGTATTTGCCCCATGTATAGTATCAACCATTAAATTAATTGACAGTTGTTAAGTGTTCACAAGAAATAATTAACCTGAATATGTTACCTTTATCTCAGAACATGTGACAGACATTTCCTTCTGACATTTTAAAGACCAAATGAATAATGGCGAAAAAAGACAAAAACACTTTGTCACAGTAAAACTAAAGTGAGTTTCAAAACATTGTATATACACCAAATATAGATACATATTATATCAATGCACAGACCTATATGTAGTCACACACACATATACTTTTAAAATCTACACACAGGCAGTTGAAATGAAGACATTTATGATGACGTGTCAGGTATTTGCGGTATAAATTAATGATTAAACGTGACACACACTCCCAGTTCCCCTCCTCGCCCTCACCGCTAATCAATCAATTTGTGAAGTGGTGCACAACGTTGAAAGGTAGGAAAACCTAAAGTCAATATTTGGATTGGGTAAGAACACATAATTTGGAAATTACATAAATACAGTTGTCGACAGCTGAAAAACCGCAGGGCTTTCACAGTGTTCTTTGATGAATGCCTCCACGGTCATGGTTGTAATTTCTGTAGCATTGAGTGTGGTTTATTTTTTTGAAAAATATATGTTGCTAAAACTTACATGTAAACCAGTCCACCCTCTTAAACACCTAGCATACCACTGCATGTTCAGTTGTAAGCGTATAAGCATAAAATGTATATATGTATCTGGTAGGGCTGTCAAACGATTACAATTTTTAATCAGATTAATCACAGCTTAAAAATTAATTAATCATGATTAATCACCATTCGAACTATGTCCAAAATATGTCATTTATTTATGTATATTGTTGTGGGAATGGAAAGATAAATGAAAGAAGGTGGATATATCCATTTAACATACAGTATCTATGTTTATTATAACATTTGTCTGCGTGTCAAAATGAAAGACAACCCACACACCTATCAATCATCAAACCGTGGGGTCTTAATTCATTACGTGTTGTTTTCTATCAACGGGGGAGTACTTCAGGAAAGTCGACAGAGGGGGGGGGGGGCGGCTAGTGGAGTACTTCGTGACCACAGAGTGTGAACGTTGTGATCAGCTGTTTTAGCGCAGTTCTCCAGTGAAGGGGGGGGGTCTCCCTCCGCAGCCGGTTGGCGTAGTTTTGGCACAATTCCGTTGTACAGACCGACGTTAACAGCAGCCCTGTCTGTGCACACGGAGACCGACTCTGTCGTCCGGTGATCTAACCGCCTTCTGGAAAAGCTTACAAGTACGTCGGTACGGAAATGCGCTTTGTGACACAAGTGACGGTACGCATTTCAGATTACGCACATAACCTGCGTACCAGTTAGTTATATGCACCCCTGTACTACAGTAAAAGTATTCTCCGTCGAGACTTCCTGCAACAACACGACGCCGTTATCTTGATTCTGATTGGCCAGAAGACATTATCAAAGATGTTCTATTGAGAAGTCGATCACTACGTGACAAAAGTTTTCAAAACCGTGGCTACTGAAATCAATCTTACTAACTGCTGTCTGTGCAATTTACTCCGCGAGTTGGCAGACTTTATTTTTGCTTACTTTAACATCATTTTTCATGGTGGGGCTAAGCCATTTCTTGGTATGGGTGTAGCCTACCCCAGCCATACCCTGGCGCTGCCACTGGTGGCACGTATGGGGTGGGCCATTCTGCACATGCGTTAAATGCGTTAAATATTGTAACGCAATTAATTCAAAAAAGTAATTACCGCCGTTAATGCGATAATTTTGACAGCACTAGTATCTGGTTATGACAGCTTTTCTCAGGCGTTTTTTCAGATTGCAATTACAGTTACAAGCACGCGTGGACATAAATCATTAAGTGGAGTTAAATGAGGTTGCCAAAACAAGACAAACTGTTTATTGGCCCCTTCTAAACTTAATTAATTATAGCCTCAGAGGTTGAATACTAATTGAAGTGCCTCACTTTGCTCAGAAACGTACTTTTTAATGTGGTGAAGAAGTGGAGCTGGGTGAGTGCGACTCTCACGTGTAACATTTTCAAATGTGTTTTGAGTCAGAAATGAAAGCGGTGATGTGATCACATTGATCTTCAGAGGAAACCATCCATCCTCTGGAGGAATGAAGGGAAGAAGCACAGGGATACTTAGAGTGACGGAAGCAAGGAAAAGTGGAAAAGTTTTGAAGTGGAGATGAATAGAGCAGATCGGAGAAGGAGAAAATGGATAGCAGACTGTGGTAGATATAGTGAGGAGAGGAAGCAGTATATAAGTGAGATAGACTTTAATAGATACAGGGGGTCCGCGGGGTCTTAAAAAGTATTAAAAGTTGATAAATCAATTTAGCGAAAATTAAGGCTATTAAAAAGTATTAAACGGCATTTTCCAAGGTATTACATTTTGTAGCTTGTTTTCAATAAGTATATAAATTGTCCAAAGAGGTTGTATTCTACAGTCTGCCTGAATGTAATCATGGCGTAGGTGTGTAGTGTGATTCTGTGTAGTTTATTTATGGAATCACGTTGGATCTGACGTCATCTGAACAGGACATCGTACGCTCACTGCTTGATAGCGCGCGAAGGTCCGTTCACGCCGGTTGTTAAACAACATCGTTATGGGGAAATGCAAGTTTGCGTCCAAATGGTTGGAAGATAAGGAGGAAGGACAATCAATACTGTATATAGTCAATGTGAGGTAAAGTGTGTCGCCAATGTAACCGGTTAAAACTCCAAGTGGTGATGAGGTCTTAAAATGTATGGAAAGGGTCTTAAAAAAGGTCTTAAAAGGTCTTACATTTGACATCAGGATTCCTGCATATACCCCAGATAGCATTTGGTGACAAGAAATGGCACCGAAAAGAGGAAACTAAGATATAATGTTGGATTAGGCATATAAGCCTGAGATCTAATCATTTGATTATTGATTTAAAAACAGATTGGATGGTGGAAAGTAAAGGTATGGTTGGGTAAAACATCAGTCTTATGTAGAAAGGATAATGATTAAACTATGGAGAGACGTCAGCCTCAAATAAAACGATAAATAGTCGAAAGAATGGGAGACGAGGAGAAAAGGGGAGTGCTAAGGGCTGCTTTGAAAGAGAAGTTTTTAAACTATCAGTTTCAAGGTGTTTCAAGTTAAAGGAAGATGGATGAATGGTTTAAGTAGATAAAAGAGAGGAATAACAAACACTTTTCAATTATGCTATAAAACCAAGAGGGGTGGAAAAGAGAGAGGAAGGGACTTCAGCCTTCAGGAGGAGACATTCTGATTCCTCTACTGTACCTAATATAGCTTTTACTTCCCACAATTATACCATTAGATACCTGTAACTAACTGGAATAACCTCTATCATTATTTGGTTTCGACATATAAAGAGCAACACAGGAAGTGTTTGATGCTGGCATCTTGACATTATGTATCGATATATTGGCCATTGGTCAAAACCCCTGAGGCAAATATTAGATTTGTATGCCGGTCAAATTTACACGTGTATAATATGCCACAGACACACACATATCATTGGTGTAAATCAGGAGTAGCCAACACGGTGCCCACGTGTCGCCAGCGGGGCATGTTCTAAAAATAGCTCGCCAAGCAAATCCAAAATGTAAAAAATATACAAAACAAAAAAGGAAATGTAATTAAAATAATCTACCCTATGCATAAATGAAACCTCAATCATAGCGAACTCTATCTACTTACTACAACTCTATATATATATATATATATATATATATATATATAACACCCCTCCTCCCCACAATGAATATTGACCAATCACGTTCTTGCTTGATTTGCGCGACCAGCGTTGCAGTCAGGAAGAAAAACAATGTGGAGCGGCACCTCACCATAAGGAGTTTGACCGTGATTTTCCTTCTGGCAGAATCTACACAACACATCAGCCCCATTGAAAAAAAGCATAGTTATGCCAGCCTATTCTTCTCGAAATCCCATTTGTGTCCCCCCACTTTACAAATATGTTTATTATTTTTTTTTTTAATGCAAGCCGTCATCGCCACGGAGGAGCACACAGCCTCTGTGAGCGAGCGAGACACAGAGAGAGAGAGTTAGAGAGAGCACACCTTTATCTATTTAATATAGTTGTACAAAATAAAGTAAGAAATCATTCCAATGTGTACTATAGGCAGTGATGCAAATTAGTCGCTTTTCGGCGCCTCCCGGTTTTTTAACGCTGATTTAGGTGACTTGTGTAATTCGTGGAGAACCGAAGAGTTTTCATTTTCGGGGGGGGGTCCGTCCGTCGGACTGACGGACAACTTCTCACTTCAAAAAAGAAGAAGAAATCTAGACCGCAAAATAATTAAACAAGCGAGTGCCTGTTTTTCCTGGCCACACAACACGACCATAACGTGTCTTCACGTGGTTTATGTCTCGTCTGAAAGGAGTGCTGACGGAGTGCTGACAGAGAGCACCGGAACGCCGCTCCAGCTCTTCAAATATTGCAGTACCCATAAGGAGCCGTACACATACCGCAGTGTTTGCGTGGCTGTGTCTTTAGTTGTAAGCACAGTGGTGATCTGTTGTTATTAGCATCTGGTTTGCTAGCTATGCTAACAAATTTAAAGAGCTTTTCTACAACCAGGTGGAAGAGAGCTCTCTCCTGAGAGGCTCACATAACCTCAGCTCAGTGAGGTTAAGGCACACCTTGATATGATCATTATAGTTATTAATGAGACATTAGAGACTAAATGAAAAACGGGTATAAAATACTATATGACAGTAACAAAAAAGTTGTTAAAAATAACAAGAATAGAGTTTTTGTGTCCATATCTTTCTGTTTTGGTGGTCATGCCACAACCGTTCACGTGCATGCATGCGCGAGTCATGGTGAGATATCTGGATTAAGAGGTTACTTTTTCTTTGCACAGAATGAACTCATATGAAAGAAAGGCGAAATGAATGGGCTGTGATTTTAGTTTTTTTAAGCAGAGGTTGAATTCAATCATTTGTACGACCCTCGGAGGATGTTGTAAAAATTGAAAGGAAAAAGGTTCTCCACCCCTGCTGTAAATAATAATAAAAACAGATTGATTTATAACTTAACATCTCTGTCTCCTATTGATTTGAGTATATTATAAAGAATAGCCAGTTAATTGAAGCATTATAGCGCAGGCCTTTGTCAGGTGGTATATTACGCCATTTTCTGCTTCGAATAGTTCTCTCTTTTTTCACCATACCTGTGTTTGCATCACTGTATAGGACAGTAAAAAAACAAAAAAACAGTTTAAAAGGGGAGTGATTTGTAAAATATGCATAAATAAAAAGAAAGAATGCTAACTAGGTAACATGAGATAAGAATAAACAAGTTTAAATGATTTGTTATTGGTTGTGATCATATTCTATATATATTAAAATAATTAAATTGAATACATTTTATTTCAGTAAACACTGAAAACGGGTCCCACAGACCCAAACAGCACACAAAGGTTAAAGGTAAACATATAATAATGTTAAAATGTGCAAAATATATACACTGCAAAAAAAAGTAGCTCACGACTTGTTTTATTTTTTGAAAGTAGCTCTCATCCTAAAAAAGGTTGGTGACCCCTGGTGTAAATGATTTGGCATGATTAAAGAAAAACTAGCGAATTTGTGTCAAATCCAGAATATACCGTGGAGGAACAACCTTAGAAACAATGTACTGACAACATCAAGATGCTTTAACGTGGTGCTATTTTTGAGAATATGTAATAGAAACATGTGTAATTTCATAATCAATGTTTTATTCTGAATATAAAACTGCACTTGAAGTTTCCATTTAGTTCTGTATGCTGTTTATTATACTGTTTTCTTATAAATAAGGAAAATTGGAAACGGCCAGGCAGTCGTTTTAAAAACTGCAATTGGCGTCTCAAGACATTTCTAATCGCTGCATCTTTACTTAACTTATATCTTTGCTCGATAGCATACTCATTATGATACTGCTATATTTCCTGCGTGCATGCAAATATCCAAAATAATTACCAATCCACATGTGCTACAGGCTCCAATTGAAGCAAAGCAAATGATGCAACACTTCTTGCTAGCACGGCTCTTTTGCATTTAAGTGCAAAAAAGGCTACTTTGATCCTTGGAATACCTTGATCATCAGCTCTATTCAGCCGCTAATTTCTTTCCTTTAGGCTGCGGCTTCAAAGACTCTTAATCATAACATGGAAGACCCTGGCTCCTGAAAAAAACGTCACAATATGTCAGTGTCATAAAATCTGACACAAAGAATCCCCACATAAAATCTGTGCGCTTGTAAAATGTTCAGTGAATTGTTCCATTTTCCCATGGCCTCGTGCTGTTTTCCCTCCCAGCCTCGCCTTCACTGATCTCAACTCTCGCTGCAATTAAAGCAATGGTCCAGTAGCTTTGATAAGAACAGTTTCAGATTGCTCAATATTCTCTCCGTGGTAAGAAAACTGCATCTGCTGTGCTGCAATTGCCCTTCGGGGACGACGCTGAACTCCACTGAAACTCAGACGTTTCCGTGCATGAGACTCTCTGCATGGAACACTAAAATGCAGACTGAAATGCATACGCGTTGCATATACACTCCTAAAGGCTGGTACGCTTATATGAATTAAGTACACATATGCAAACAAACAAGCTCACGTACACACTATTGTGCCTCTAATTACAAAGATTAATATGCATGCAAATGCTATCCAAGCGAGCTGACACGCGTATGCACGAGAAAGCAAAGAACACACACAGTCCCAGATTAGCCATATAATGCTAACAGACATTCAACACAGGCACAAATAGCACACTGCAACAACAACAACCTCATGAAGTCATTACTGAGTCCAAGAAGTCTGCCAAAATGTTAAACTCTGCAGGAAGATCATTTCAATATTTCCCTATGATCTCATATCAAGAGTTTTGTACAATCATTTGCATTGCTTTGTAAATTGCAATGCACCAATCTTGTTCAAGCACTAATCCTTAGAAAAAGCTCTTCCATATTGGAAATATACCAAAACAAAACTGCTACGCTTCAAGATTTCCCAGCACTGTAAGTCTGCAAGATCACGGGCTGTAAGAGAGCGACACAATAATTGAAGAAGATGGAATATTCCTTTAATCTGTGTCCGCTTGGTCAACACAGCTTAGCCTTTCATTTGTTTATTCATCACACATTTATTCTCCTTTTGTCCTCCTGCCATGCTGCATTGCCCCTTTCCCCTTCCTCCCTCACCTCACTGTCTGATGCTTTTCCCCCCTCTATTATTTTCCTTCTCTCTTCTTTCCTTCCCTCTCGTCTCTCCCCGTGCCTCTGTGTCAATATTGCTTTGCTTCCCTATTTACTCTTCTCCTCACTTTCTTTCTCATCCATGTAATAATGGTCTGTGTATGTTTGCCAAAAGTCACTCTCATCCTGCCAGCACTTAGATGAATCAATAGTGAGCCAGGGGGTGGGTGTGGGTGTGTGTGTGTGTGTGTGTGTGTGTGTGTGTGTGTGTGTGTGTGTGTGTGTGTGTGTGTGTGTGTGTGTGTGTGTGTGTGTGTGTGTGTGTGTGTGTGTGTGTGTGTGTGTGTGTGTGTGTGTGTGTGTGTGTGTGTGTGTGTGTGTGTGTGTGTGTGTGTGTGTGTGTGTGTGTGTGTGTGTGTGTGTGTGTGTGTGTGTGTGTGTGTGTGTGTGTGTGCGCGTGTGCGTGTGGTTGAGTGTGTGTAAATAGATCCACATAAATATGTTGTGTGTGTGTTGGATAGCATATGGGACTGTGTGTTTTTATGTGAAACATTATTATCATGGCAAAGGAAAAGCAGAGATTGACAATGAATAACTTGACATTGAACGTCTAGAAAACAGAACAGTCGCTCTGGTTCCTTCCTGTTTTGTTTTTTTTCTCTCACCTTTTCACCTCCCCATCCCTTACGCTTTTTCCTCTCTCAGCAGTCCACGGTTTCACCATCAGCCACCCACCCACTCATTCATCCACTCATTCATCCATCCACCCTTCCTCCCATGCATTAGGCAAGCTATCTAGCCATCCATCCATTGGTATATATGAGTGCACATGATAAATGTTTAGACCTTGTTTGGGGAAAAACATCCTTTCTAAAGGACACTGCCATGGACAGATCATTTATCAAGTCTGTCTAACACACACACACACACACACACACACACACACACACACACACTCAGGACCATTTCAGTCCTGCCAAATGTGAAAGTTATCATCATTTGGCTCTGCTGTCAAAATACATTCAATTTGTGTTCCTTACATTACATACACACAGAAACATTCTGTAGATCTGTAATGCGCTATCGAGTCTGTTGCCTTTACAGAATCTAATAAAAAAATATACTGTATATCCATTTATACAAATTAGAGTGTTGTTCTGATTGTATTAGCCCCTACTCATATTATAGGGTTTGTTTTGTTTTGACTTCCCTTTTGGCTAAGGCAGTAGAAGAACATGAAAAAAAAGAAGCAGACACGGACAGAGTTTTTTATAAAAAGAGACATCATCCATGTCACTGATCAAAGAAAGAGTTCTCTGATCCAGTGTGTTTCCCAGATTGCAGTTGGGATATCTCAGTGTTATCTGTGTGCTTTGTAAGGGTGGATGAAGATGAATGGGGCCAGGGCCGGCCCTCTCCACTGCCTCTATTGATTTCTGTATGTCAATCCTCAGGCCGTCATATACACACACTTGAGCTGCAAGACACACACACTGCAGGGGATTGTGTCTCATGGTCAATAAAGGATTAAATGAACTCTGCAGTCAGAAAATGAGACATGAAGGTCACCAAAGCTTGTTAAGATCTGACCGTTTTATTTTCCAAGAGACACATGGCATTCAATTTTATTGTATGTTATTGTAATGGCGGATTCTTTCATTCAAAGAGAATTACATACACTTCAATACCGTAGTCATGCCTACTGAAGCAATTTGGGCTTAAGTAGCTCTGCGAAGGACACTTCAAAATGTTGACTATATGGACTGGAAATTGAAAAACTGGGCACCCACAAATCTACATTTTTTTAAAGATTCTAAAACCCTTCCGCAAAGCTTAACCTTGTGGTATGTTTTCAATTTAGCACGTTTCAATCATATACAAGTTATTTTTGCACTTAAAAACTAAACCATTAGCTGCATCAGAAAAATACATTTGCTCATTCTAAAGAATTGTCTGCCAAGGAAAAACTATCATTATTGGTTGTCTTTAACATAGTAAAAGATGAAAATGTTCCAGTTTCTCAGGCATTCTTTACAAATTTGAAACTCTTTATTTGCCCGAAAGCTAGAACTTGTGTTGAGCGTTGGCAGCTGCCACTATGGCCAACAGCAGTCTCACCACTCATCATGTTCTGTCAGCTTCTGCTTTTGTCATGCATCGTTCTGTGGGCAGTAACACGGGGGTCCATCTGGTGATTGGAGTAAAAGACTGATGATTCAATTTGAGGCTTTCTGACAAGAGATTCAAATAGGGAGGCCGCCTTAGAGAGTGTTGAGCAGAGGCAATCACTGAGAGCTTGCTCAGCAGCATATTATGCAATGCTGTGCTTTAACTGCTTCCATTGGATTCCATTTTATTTAATTTATTATTCTTTTTGTCAGGGTTGACAGCCTTTTACGCTGCATCATCTCTAACAATTAATGCTACTTGTCGTTTGTCTTATGGGTTTGATTTTCTGACAACAAAGCCTTTGATTTGACAGCCAATGAAAAGTTGCGTATGATAGATTTTCTGCCCAGCACTTAAATTAAACACAGCTTAATAATAAGAGCTGGCAAAAAACACAGATATAAGCAACTGTAATCAATTGATCCAAAGACAATCTGTCCATCAAAATACCCAAAAATGATTTATAACATAGATTTAGATTACTGCCGGCCAAGTAAAAATACTACTAAGTAAAACTTCCAGAGCTTAATTATCATAAAATGCATGTTGAGGTGCAACTAAAGTCTGCTGTCAGTCTACAAAGCCATTCTTTGGTAATAGCTGATAAAGGAACACAAATGAATCTTTCCACACATTCATTGTCTATACCGAGGCACTGCTACTACATTAACTCCAACTCTTATCAATTGTTAGTTAACATTGACTTGGTCCTAGTCCTGGTTGTTCACATGTGAGCAAATTCTGATCAATTAATGACAGAAACACTTATCTTAACAGACTTGTTTTTTAGATAGACTGCAGGCACAGATCATCTAATAATTAGATGATCTGTATTAAATGTGTTTAACAAATGTTTGTAATTTCATTAATTAGTAATTAATACAGCAATAGCTTCACTCAATTGAGCTAATCAAATCAATTGTTCACAGTGCGTACAGTTCACTGAGAGAAAAGCGTAGGAGAGAAAATGAAACCATGAAAAACAACTGACCTTTCTACTGAGACTGTTCCACATGGACTAACCAAAGAGGCAATATACACATTGGCCATGTCTGGTGGGCTGTGGGTCAGCTTTCTCTAGTTTGAACATAATTAAAACCAAGTGAGTTCCAAGCAAAGGAAGCATTTTTCTTCATCGTCATTCTGAATATCGTTTTTTTCTTTGACGTAAGTTCAATGTGCTGGGTTTGATTTCTGGTTAAAAAAATAGCTATTTGTCTCCCGTAAGTGCCATACAAGTATTGCATTTTAAAAGTAATCTACTTTGAAACTGTACAATAAATATTGTTGAAATCCTATGATAATTCTATTAAATAACCGCAAGACGGTAAATGGTACTCTTGGCATTTTAATTGAGCGAGAACCAAAGTAAGTCTGGGAATGTTGCCAGGAAGATTTGCATACTCTTTTGGTCTTCTCTCAGATTTGTATTGTATTTACTTAACCGGCTCTGTTTGTTTATACATCCATCTCCTGAAAATACCTCTGAAATAACTTTAAGCAAAGAAAAACCTTTTGTTTGTTGGAGCGTGTTGTTTTTAGTTGTTACAGACGGAAAAAGGGGATCAATTCTGATTCAAATTCTGCTTTCATGTCTTGTTCCTGTTTGACATGCCGCTATGACAGCATAAACTAGAGCTAATGTTGAGGCACCTCCATAGCCGTGTTGTTGCAACTGCCACACGCTTTAAAAGGGCACAGGGTCTAGTTGGGGATTTTCGATTGGCTCGAGGGGGGGTTAGCTTCCTTTTACAGTAATTGCTGCTATGGCGATTGGGGCTTCAAAGAGAGAAATACTGTCTAAGAAATTACCCCTGGACCTGGCGTTTTGTGTGTGTTCTCATATGGGAGGAGAGTGTGGTGGAAAAATGGGGGCTGTCAGTCAACCTAATGAGACCAACCTTCTCAGTGCACACACATACACACACAGAGCGCCATCGGGCCAGTGGAAGTGCCCTATAATTGGGTTTCCTTTCCAGGACAACAGACATGCTCACTGGATTAGATCTGACCATGGACGCCAATTCTCTCCATGTCTCTTTCTCTCTGCTTTTCCTTCTCTCTCGTGCCTTCTCCAACCGTCTCTTTTCCCATCCTCTTCATTTTCCCTATTCTACTGGCTATCTATTCTTTTATTTCCTAATGTGCTGCTTAACTCGTTCCCTCTCCTACTCTGACCTACATGTATGGTGATGTATCCCATAGCACGTGTCTATAAATGGAATAGCATAGCAAGTATAATCAACATATTTAATGTGATTGTATTAAACCCCCAGTATGACCTGTTGTTGACGGATATCAAAAGGGTAGGCTAGAGTCCCTTCCTTCATTTTTATTCCCACAACATCCCAGTAAATGTTTATTTGTAGGAAATACAATGAGATTACACTTTATTGATCCGAGTAGAAAAAAGTGATTTGATTTCAACAGTAAATACAAGTACAAAATGGATTATCATTGTAAATACCCCAGGAGTTATGAAGGGGGCATGAGACAAGGAAGAGAGTGGGAGGAGAATGGGAAGCAGAGGAAAGACAAGGAGAGGAGAGAAAAAATAGGATGTGTGAAAAAGTAAAGGGTCACTTCTCTTTCTCACAGTTCTTTATACAATCCCTGAGGAATGTTCACATCTCCTCTCTCTGCCCCTCTTATTGTCTGGGTTTGTGAAGAGGCTCTTGAGGAGTGTGTGTGTGCATGTGTGTATATTGCAGCACTAAGTTGTGAAGTGTGTGTGTGAGAGGGATAGTGAGTTAATTTCTTTCATGCAACAACTATTAAGGATATTGTGAAATTTAACTTATTATATTACATGTTTCTTACACTTTATGTTTTTAAAATATCCTATAAACAAATAAAAACGTGTTTTAATAACTTAGCTTCACAAGGATACTGATACCATTTACCAAGCTAGCTTACTGGCTAAACGCGGTTATGACCTTGCTTTATTAATCATCATCAACATAAAGGACCAATGTTAGCTAGCTTGTGTTGGTTAGGTGAGTGAGAGAACATAGTTAATGTTAGCTGCTACTCTTAAGACTGTCTCGTACAACACAGCCTTGCTAGTTAGCTGGCTAGCTAGGTAGCATGTGCAGCAATGTTAAGATAATTAAAGGTTTTTGGTACTCTGCTGTGTTGGCATTAGAGGTTAGTTAGAAATGATACTAAATCACTTTGGGAATGGTGTTGCTTTAGCTAAAATGAGTTAGATGGCTACATTCGATCATAGTTGTTAAGCTTTTAACAAATTAAAATGTTTATTGAGCACTCAAGTCTTAAAACTGCACCTTTTTTGCTTCATGTTTAGTTTGTTGTTGTTGTTTTTTAATATAAAACTATTTAAATAGGTACAAATAAACAATGAATTAGCATATTAATGCTGTTGAAATACTTTGAAAGTCCAGGTGTTCTGCCTCTCATGTGGATTTCCTGCAATAATAGGCTACCAGGCCGACATCTCTGTGCTCTCCGGTTCATCGTCAAACATTCATGCTCACATATGCTGTTTACAATGAACAGACATATGGTGTTTATGCATAATATGATGACATTTCTCCAGAGTGAGGACATTAAGGGTTCATTATTTCACAAATAGACCAATTCGTGGTCATTCCATTTGGGTAGAATCTTAATTATTATAATTATCATATTATATCTTGGAGTTAGCGAATACAATATATTTACGCAAACTTAATAGTACATGATTATAGTAAGGTCAATATTTAGTTGTTAGGAGTGGCAATGTGTTTGTGTATTATGTCAATTCCTTTGTGTCGGGGTGTGTGGATGTGTCGATGAGTCACACACACATTGCCAACATTGAACACACTTTCTTCTTTAAAGCTCCAAACAGCTTAGTATACAATACATCAACCCTACAGACACAAGTCAAGCATCAACACACACACACATCAAGCAACAAGTAAATATACATCACTCCATCACCACTGCCCCATCACACAGGCTCAGTCTTGCATTGTGAATGATCTGACAGCGTATTTTGGCAGCAACAGCCTCTCCGAAATGCGTCTTGTCCTCCTATCTATCTCCCATCACCCCCCCTCAGCATTCTCAGTTCCTCCCCCCTCCCTCTAGTACGTGATATTAAGTTCTGCTAACACTTCTCCCTGTTTAGCCACTTGGCAACGCAGCAACTCATCCATCTCTCTGGAAGTGTTTATCTGCAAGCTGTTTGCTCCATATACTCTTCCACATATAAACATATTACGTATATATTCACATATATGTGCGCAAATACACACATACACACACACACACACACACACACACACACACACACACACACACACACGCACTAGTTCTGATAAGGCCTTGCCAACACTAACAATAATGCATGTCTTAACATGAGTGTAAACATGTGCATACAAAGAAACAAATGTTTGGAGAAATATTTTCCCACACTGGTTTTCTTTTTTAGCTTTTACATCAAATGCAGGCACACGCACACAAGCCAACAAATATGAAGGCACATGCATGAATGTATATACATGTGTGGCTGAACTTTCACAAGCTTTTATGGCATAGACATTAGTATGCAAACATACACACAAACACATTAGAGTCAGGAAGGAATGCCGATAGAAGCTATGGTTGGTTACGCTTCTTAGACTTCCTATAAACAGTGTTAGCCTCAAAGACTGCACAAACATCTCTTATCGCACACATGTACACACTTTATACACTAAAGTATATGCACACAGCACTCAACGGGAACATGTAACGCACACACATGCTCGGATGACATTGTCATTGCATTCCACTAATGAAATTAATGTAATATAAATGTAGCGCTCGGTTAGACTGATAAAGCCTGGACTTCCGGCCAAACAGATAGAGGGGGTGTTGGGGGGGAGTCAGAGTGATGCTGTGAAGGCAAACAATATGGTCAACTTTAAGACAGATTACAGGAAGACTGAGGAAGCGCGAAAGAGGGGATGTACGAGGGGGTTATTTGTCAGATCAGCCTCGATTTGCACATCCTCAAGAACTAAAGGGAAACTCCAATCGGAGGCTCTGTTACAGCTGGTGGCTGGCAAAGATTATATGGTGGTGAAGGGGGGGTTTTAATCAAATGACAGACTCTTCTGATCAGCCTTAAATATATCAAAAGTTTTAAAGGACAAGTTGGTTTTATTAGAACTTATTTTTGTAGTTTTACCCTGGTGTGTCATGTCCTTATCTGTTCTTCCAAAATGTTTTTACAAGCATTGATAACATACTTAAATGAGATACTTACTTAAGTGCTTATTAACCAATATTTGAGTTTGAGTACACAAACATATTCCAGTCTACACAATAAATAAACAATGTGTGAAGTTAGTACACTATACTACTAGTTTTTCAGAGATCCTGCTGCTCTAGATTCAGGCTGAATCACCTAATGTGTGTGTGTGGGTTTGTGTGTGCACGTGTGTGTCTTGTTGAACTGATGGACTGCAAAAGGCAACAGGCATGTCACTAAATCATTTAAGAGTTCAGGAGTAGAAAAAGCAGCACCCCTTATTTTTTCTTTAGACACAGGCCGAAGGCAAACAAACACACACACGCACACAAAAAACTAGCCATAAATTACAGAGAGGCAGCAAATCATTCCCTCATGCACTCCCGTGACTCAAACATTTAGTTTGTTCTCTGTCGCGCTCTGCAAATTAAAGTGTGCACAAAAGGCTTTCAAATGTTGCCGTGCATTACATTGTGTTATGAAATGACGTGGCATCGATGCCAAAGCTCTGGGATATTATGCCACTGGTATTTTGCAAGCCTGTCTGAAGGTTGGTATGTGTATAGTGTGGAGGCTGTGGGGGCATCGAGGTTCAGTCAATTCTACAGTTAAATGTAAAACACCGCAAATATAAACGGGTAAAGCAACTGACTTGACCTATGCAGAAAGTAATAATGGAAGGTGTGCTGTTAATAAATAAGCACTGAATAAAGAGTGTACACTGTAGGGCTCAGCTCAACCATAAAACATTAAAGGCTCAGGCTAGCATTTCTATAGTGGGCACATCAATTATGACTCACAGCCCAAAGTTACTGAGGACATCATGAGAGGTCTTTTCATTATTCATTATGGTGGAATATTTCATATCCTTAGGTCCATGAGATATTGGGAGTACAGTAATCTGCTTGTTTTGTTAACTACTATATAACTAGATTGTATGAAAACTTGCCAAAGTGTGCATTTACCTGATGTAAACTGACCACCTACTCTCTTCTATTGGCTCTTTAGGTGGAGCTGTCTGACAGCACCTCCCACACCATCACCGATGCCATTGCTGGGAAGGAATATATCATCCAGGTAACATCTCCTTTTAGCTGACTGACACATACTTCGTCCTTTAAAAAGGTATAGAAGAGTTTTATTAGATGCTTAAAATGTACCAATTACATTGTTTTCGACAGGTGGCCGCCAAGGACACAGAGATCGGAACATGGAGCGACTGGAGCGTTGCCGTCCATGCTACACCTTGGATTGAAGATCCTCTGCCGATCACTTCCACAACTGAAGTGGACTATACTACCGGTATGTAACAGCCTCAGTTAAAGCCTGTACCTTTCATTCATCAGGATCTCTGAAAACATTTTCCAGTCTATTTGTTGAGTTGAGCTTTCTGTGATTTTCCAAAGCGTAAAGCAAATCCACTTTACACAAACACAATACATGTTAATTTATGAATAAAAATGCCCTCTGTATACATAAAATAACAAGTTCAAAGGTCACGACCCCATGAACGGTAAACGAACAAGAGCCAGAAACTACAACCATGTTAGCTGATGCTAAGCAGGTCTCATGTACACCATCTTGATTTAGCATGTTAGCACTCAAACAGTAGCTAATTAGGACAGTTGAGTTTAATGTATAATGATGGGGATGACATTAGATATGCAGGTATTTGGTCATGTACCTAATTATTGGACACCAATCTGTCCTGGGGGCATTATGAATGTAAATCTCATGGGGGCACGAGAGAAAATGTAAATAAGATTATCAAATACATTGTTTTAAAACCAAAATTGGGTGTCAATCCATCCATGGTGAAAACGATGCCGGTAGGTTTGGAGGGAAAAGGATTCATCCTCTGGGAACATGTTTTTCCAAATGTTATGGCAACCCACCCAAAAGTTGTTGAGATATATTTCCCTCTGGACAAAGGTGGTGGCTACCACTGGATGCTAATGTAGCTACAAGGTTCACATTAGGGTAGAGTTAAGATAAGAAAAAGGCGAAATGCAAATAAGTTGCCGCCCTAACAGCAGCCTTGTGTATGTGTATATATTGAGATGGCTTGTCATGAATAGTTAATGATATCCTGACTTACAGGTAAGTAAGCTCAAAAAGAGAGATATAGTTACCAAGGGCTTACACTGTGAGACTTTATGTATGTAGAAATATTAAAATAGTATTCATTTACTGCTGTTTGGTTTTTATCAGTCTTGTAGTTCATCAGGTGAAGAAATAATGATGCTGTTAATATTCCTATAATGTTTTCATCATTGTTCTTTGTGCCCACGGCAGTCAAACAGTACATTTCCCGTATCAGTTAGGTATGAAATTAAGTTTTGTTAAGTTTTGTTTTGTTGTTTCTTTATCATTAAATTGAGCAGACTATAAGCGTTTGATAGCCTTGAACTTTTATCACAGCTTATGCTACAAGATCCAGCAGCCTCCAGACACACATCAACCTGAGCGCCCGAACGCAGCCTCAGGGAAACTGTGCCTTCTTTTAAAAAATGCTCACGTCCCACCTGCAGCCCCAGACTGGCTTGTTTTTACAATATAACAGCTCTACACTTTCTAGATTTTAATTCTGCATTAGAAATTATCATATAACCTTAAAAACATTACAGGTTACTATATTCTCTGTTTCCCTTGACACACATACACACAAAACTATCTCTGGGAATGATCTCGTTGGCAAGGATTGCTCTCTTCTCTAATTGAAATCCTTAAACGCATCACCAATGATCCCCGAATAACAAAACATCCATCTTCCAGTGCGCTGGAATAGCAAATAACAGATGGAAGGATACCATGTAAATGAATAAACACTAAAGTGCTAATCTACACAATAACCAGTTGCATATCAGGCTATCAAACACTTTGTGTTGTAGTATTTAAAAGCTACACTGCAAAATGCGCTTTTGTGCTTTTGCACCTGTAACCACGCCCTGTTGTGATGTCACAGTGTACTTAACCCAACCCTAAGTGCACTCCTACATCATTGCATCAAGCCTTCAAACAGTGGAGCAGATTATGTTGCTCTTAAAATGTCCTGTCGATGTAAAATATATAGACAACAGAGGTTTCATTATAAGGCTTAAACCCACCAATCTACAACACAAAAAATACTGTTCATCACACTTTTGGGTTTTTTTGTGGCCCTAATTTGCCTTTGATGCCACATACATGCTGACCTAATCTCTTGATTAGTTGAGATGTTTAGGCTTCAAATACACTGATCAATGCTCAAAGTAAAAACGTTGCACACAAACAAAGAATTCCCCTAATTTATCATTAGACCAACACGTGTCCACGTATTGATAAAGCCACTTGAGTCTCAACTCAGAAAAATGGCTTTTACTTACTGACATTATCAACCCAATTTGAAACATGTAAAAGACTTAATCTTGGTCTACCTGTTTCCTTCTCCCTTCCATTGACGTTTCTCAACAGTTTTATAGTCCACCAGTGACACCTGTGGGTCATGAATGGCACTGCACACTGACCATCACAGTCAATCCTGAACGGGTGCTAGAGACACACAAACAGCACAAACAGAAGCATGCTCTAACACAAAAACACACATAGAAACGGTGCTACACACTGTACACACGACCTCCCTCTGATGACACACACACACACACACACACACATTAACCTCGGTACACAGTAGGGCTGTGCATCTTCACTGGTCTCACGATTCGATTCGATTACGATTATCCTGTCAACGATTCGATTCGGTTCGATATCCCGGTGCATCACGGTGCATCACGATTCATACCAATGCGTTGCATCCTCAATTTTCTATATTACTGCACATGGCTTATTTTTCATCAATGCATACATGCAGTAAATACATATGAACTCTCTTTTTATTAATTAGAAAGTGCTTCAGAAATCAATAACATAAATGTCTTGACATTAATTTATAAACCAAAATAAATGAATTGTATAGATCTAGCCTCCGTGTGTGAAGTTGTTCCATCCTCAAAAACAAAAAGCTAATGCTTCTGCAGTCTAGCTGCAGCTTCTAGCAACAGTCTTCTGTTAAGAAAGGACACTGAATGTCCTGAATGAGGCATCACATACATGACTTGAGTCTGAACACAGCAGACAACAGGAGTATTTACAACAGCATATACAAACACAAATAGTGCATGTGGGTGCACACTTACATTCTCTGTCTTACTGTTACATAAATCCCATGAATGTTTGAGATTAAATTAGCTGCATTATATCTCAGTGATTAAGTGAATAATAAAGTTTCTATCGGGTCACTATCAGCCTGTCACTCATTATTTTTCATGGAGGGGGCGGGGCTTGGAGGAACGGAGGGGAGACGGTGATCGCGGAAGCTTTTTTCCTCCTGCCTTCACAAACTTTACACACGTATATATCGTCTGAAAACTGGTAGAGGACATTCATACTTTGCAATCCAAGACTTAATTAAATCCACCAAAAATCTGACATGATTGTAACGCGATTATTTTTGAAAAACATAAATCCCTGTCACACACTCCGTGTTGCTGCGGCTCAGATCACACGGAGTGATTGAGAGCGGGTCCTTCTGCTGTCGGTTCTGGACTGGTGTTCTTGTGTTGGTGGATAAAGCAGACTGCTCCGTGTTGCTGTGCCGCTGTCACGTCTGTTCCCTGATCTCTGCGTCACCGACCGATTTGATATTAAAGTGACAGAAAAAATGTTATAGTAAAGCCGCGGCCGGAAAATCAGGAAGCAACGTTACTACTCTATAACCGATTATCTTCCGTCACTGCATCGAGACCGAATCGTCCACGTCCGCATCGCAATGCATTGTAGAAACGATTATTTTCAACACCCCTAGTACACAGTGTATTATGCTTGTTCTGGAGGAAAGCAGAGGAGGTTATTGGGATTCACCTCATGACTCCTCTCGATCCAGCTGGGGCTTCTCTGCTTCCCTTCCCTCTCTTCATGATCTCTTCTCTCCTTCTATCTTATTTTCTAGGTCTCTCTTTCTCTTTCATCTCAATTCCCCATCTATTGATCAACCAGTGTTCTCAAAGGGACTTCAGGGTTGGTTGTAGATGTACTGTTTATGTATTGTATCCCTCTGGTGTTTAAGATAACTGTTTTATGCACATGTCCATAAAAAGAAAAATATGCATAACCCCACTCTCTTATTGGAACGATTGTATTTCAAACACATCACTGGGGAAACTTCCTGTCCACACCTCGAGCGATAATCACCCAAAATGTAGTTCAGCTTTATTTGCAGCGGACCGGCTTGATCTACAAACTGACCAATATTTCTCTGTGGAATAGGAGCTGAACACACTTCCTCTGACTTATTGATTGTGTAGCTCACAGTCCAAACACGCTTTCCCTTTCTACATTTCCTCTCCATCTTGCCTCTGCCACATTTCCTCCTCCTTCTATTTTTTTTTTGTTCCTGTTTTTTCTGTGTTCATGCATCAGCAAGAACAGGTCGCACGTACCTCATGGGGAGTTGCACTTATGGGCCTGTTCTGCTTCCTGGCATCAACAGCCTCATTTCACATCAAAAGGATAGCCCAGTGACAGACGGACGACTTTTTTCTAAATCCCATCCTCAGTGATTGGACCATCGCTCGGAAACCACATTCCAGGAAGTAAAAAAGGCAGATATAGTTGAGGCTTTAAAAAGTAGCAGCCATCCTTAGAGCTGCCACCATCTCAGATATAGGTTTCTGCCTCGCCCCTTCTGTGAGACAGAAAGTGGACACTGTCTAGCACCACTAGATATCACTTCTTATATCCTTCATGTCCCGATCTATTTATAAATGCTACGTTTCTGCTTAATAAGCAGAAAGCACCACGGCTAAATGTAAAGGTCCTTTTCTGCTGCATGCCGGCTCCAATTCATAAGGAAAACCATGACTTACTAGGACAATAATTCGACATAATTTGATGATTTTATATCCGCTATCAGGGTTGTATCTGCCTGTATTTATGCACATTTTCAACTTCAACTCTTTGCTGAGATAAAAACGTTGGTCTAATTATTTAAGTCAAAATGTGAAAGTGCAATTGAAAGAGTTAGCCTTAAATGATGACGTGGATAAAGCCAATGAAGCCTCTGCTCCATTAAAGAGATGAAGAAGGCCTTTTTACTACATCATCTTGCATCAAATTGGCCCAACCTACTGCTTATTCTGATCAACAAACTCTTTATAATCACACAACAGAAGTTTATTAGAACATTTATGTTAGAGATTATCACAAAAAAGACATAGCAGTATAAACACTTGGTATCTGGTTAGAACAAACCTATATTTCTGCAACAAAAAATGAAAGGTGCAAGCCTGTGAACAGAAACCATAGCAGGCCTCAAGGAACTACAACTCCCAGGGTGCATTTAGATATCACTAAGGGGCAAGGGAAGGCTGAATGTAAGGATTTGTTGTAAACATTAAAGCCATAGTCTTCAATTTTCTCTTTATTTGACAGCCCCCCCCCCCCTCACTTCTCAGCCTTCCTGCTCCTTCTCTCCTCTCCTGTGTTTCTGTTCTGTTCTTCTCCAACTGTTGTACGTTCGCTCTTCTCTCCCCCTCACTGTCTTGTCTCCCTGTCCTAAACTACCTTGTTACATCAACCTGCAGCCATAACGGTCTCTTCTCACCTCCGTCACATTATGTCTGCATAATTTTGGGTTCCTCCATCCACTCCAAAGCAAATTGTTTTTCTTCAGGCAGGACTGTAATGCAGTGTGCTGCTGAACATGTTTAATGTGTCCTAGTTCTCTCTTTCTCTGGCTATTTCACACCTGGCTGCTTCTTCCCCACTTCCAACGCCGTACTTCACAAAGGTCATTAATTAGAAGGAGAGGGGAATCATATTCACTCTCCAATAACGGAAATGATGTAGCTATATCCCTGTTTTAGAAAGCCCTAAACTCTGTGATGTTTTTATTTGTCAAGCTATGTTAAACTAAAGCACTGAGAACAGCTTAAGCACATTTTCAGCTTATTTACGGCTGCCACAAGCAGAGCCTTTACACACTTTTCAATATACCCGTATGGGCTAGAAATATACAAGCCACTTTTTACTGTTTCTTTTAATTATTCTTATTTTATTTTTACATTTTTTCCAATCCTCAATTTGTGTACTTTGTGGTTATTATTATTATTATTATTAGTTGTTTGTTTTTTCCAATCCTTACCAATTTAATTGATTACTTACTATTATTATTATTACAATTTTTGTATTATGATTTATTTATTTTTAATATTATTTATTATTACAATTTTTATTCTGTATTATTTTGTTTATTCTTGTGAGATTTCCCAGGCCTCAGTTGTTGTTCTCATACAGGAATGGGTTGCTTTAGTGATGTGCTGTATGATCTAAATAGACAGGATGTGTTTGTGTGAGTTTATCAATTTTAGAAATTATTCCATGTCAGCCACAGCTTGTTACAAAAAACCTGACTGATAGTGTGTTCAACAAACTTAAACTAGCTTTATTAAATGTCAGGTCTTTGGCAGGTAAAACATTTTTAATCAATGATTTTATCACTGAGCACAATCTCGATTTTATGTTTTTAACGGAAACATGGATTGAACAAAATAACAGTGCAGCTGTTCTTATCGAATCAACCCCTCCCAACTTTAGTTTTATGAGTCAGGAAAGAATGCATAAGAAAGGGGGTGGAGTTGCTATTCTGTTCAATGATTCCCTTCAATGCAGGAAGACATCTTATGGGAACTTTGCTTCTTTTGAATATGTGGCCCTTCAGCTGAAATGCTCCTCTCGAGCTCTGTTCCTAAATATCTATAGACCACCCAAATACTGTGCAAGCTTTTTTGATGACTTTACTGAACTGCTGTCTATAGTGTGTATTGACTTTGACCGTCTATTCATTGTTGGTGATTTTAACATCCATGTTGACAACCCTCAGGACAGAGGGGCAAAAGAACTGTTTTGTGTTCTTGATAGCTAGGGGCACACTCTGGACTTAATTATCTCAAAGGGTCTGAATATCTCTGAGGTTGTGGTGACTGATGTTGCACTCTCTGATCATTCCTGTGTTTTCTTTAGGCGCATTCACACTGCGGTACTTTTCCCACAAAGGTTCATGCGAACTTAGTTCATGATCGCGTTCACACCAAAAAGAGCCGGTACTAAAATTAGTTAATGCGAACCTTTTTATCCCCTCGAAAGTCCCTGCTCTCTAGTGCGGCTTTCACACCAGCGCTTTTCAGTTTCTAGCTCCGAGCGGGAGCTTTTCTGGTTCAGCTCCAGTTTCCCTTTTCAGCTCCCGCTCTGTGCACACTGCCCACTGGCGCCCCAGAGCTGCCCTTGCTGCGTCATGACGTCACCGTTTACATCGCTGATTTGCCCTCCAACGGCAGCTCACAACAACAACAACAGCGTCGGGTCGATGATCGTGTTGCTTTTAATCACACGAAGCCAGAATAAATTTAATAACGACTTCTCCAACCTTATACTTTGCTCCAGAGTGCCGTGGTTCATTGTTTATTAATGTGTTTCTGCAGCATTTACCGACCGCTGCAGTGCTGGCTGCTCTTCCACGGGAGTTTATTCTCCCGTTAGCTCCCGGTTAGCTCACACTGCAGCGGCCGCTCTAAAGTATTCACTGTCCGACTCACACAAGCAGCTGATGCATATCCCCAGTTCCCTTAGCCTAAGTGAATGTGTGTCAGTCTGAATTGACACTGTTTGGTATCACAACGCTGTTATGAAAGTTTCTCTGGTATAAAACGGGTGATGTTAGCATAGCAACCGAAGCTAAACTGACTACTTGCATCCGATAGCTGCAATAATACAAAACAACACGTCTGCCTCTCTCCACACACAACGCACGTGCCTTGTTCGCTCCTGTCGACAGACTAACTAACCCCCAAGTGTCAGTAGCCTCTGAATTTTTATCCACCAGGGCGTGCAATGATTTTGCCTCCTTTTTCACTGACAAAATTCAGAAAATCAGACAAGCAGTCAGTGCCTCTACATCAGGAACAGCAAATGTTTTGTCTCTGTGCCCACTGTCCACCTAATATCAATTCAGACATCATGACACAATTAATGATAAACACCTAGAGGACATTATACAACTTCTGAAGTCCTCCTCCTGCTGCCTTGATATTATTCCAACAGGGTTTTTAAAAAATGTTTTTCCTTGCATGGCCTCAGAACTACTTCATATAGTAAACAAGTCAATTCACTCAGGTGTTTTTCCACAGGCCCTGAAAACTGCAGTCATTAAACCGCTCTTAAAAAAGCATAATCTAGATGCTTCAGCAATGAACAATTACAGGCCCATATCAAACCTCCCATTTCTAGGTAAAATCATTGAAAAAGTAGTCTTCCAACAGTTGAGTAATTTCTTGCATTTAAATGACTGTTTTGATGTGTTCCAGTCAGGCTTTCGTCCAAACCACAGCACTGACACTGCTCTTGTAAAGGTCTTCAATGACATCCACTTAAACACAGACAGTGGCAGAACTTCAGTGTTAGTATTATTAGATCTCAGTGCTGTGTTTGACACTGACCACAACATATTACTCGACCAACTAGAAAACTGGGTGGGACTTTCGGAAACAGTTCTAAATTGGTTTGAATCCTACTTAAAGGACAGAAACAACTTTGTTTCTATAGGTAAATACAAATCTGAGTTGACAAATATGACATGTGGGGTTCCTCAAGGCTCCATCTTGGGGCCTCTTCTCTTTAACATCTATATGCTACCACTGGCTCAGATAATAAAAAACAACAAAATAAGTTACCATAGCTATGCGGATGACACACAAATTAAAAAGTTAGCGCTGAGCTTCAGCCTGCAATTTTCAAAACAACAGATAAAGCCAGAAATCTAGGTGTAGTCATGGACTCTGACCTGAGTTTCAACAGTCACATTAAAACAGTTACTAAATCAGCCTACTATCACCTAAAGAATATATCTAGGATTAAAAGACTAATGTCACAGCAGGATTTGGAAAAACGTGTCCATGCTTTTATCTTCAGTAGACTGGACTACTGTAATGGTGTCTTTGCAGGTCTCACTAAAACATCTATTACTGTAGAAAGCTGCAGCTGATTCAGAACGTCGCTGCTCGAGTCCTCACTAACACTAAGAAAGTGGATCACATCACTCCTGTTCTGAATTCTTTACACTGGCTTCCTGTGTGTCAAAGAATAGATTTCAAAATACTGCTGCTGGTTTATAAAGCACTGAATGGTATGGCCCAAAATACATTTCTGATCTTCTGCTAAATTATGAACCATCCAGATCTCTCAGGTATTCAGGGACTGGTCAGCTTTCTGTCCCCAGAGTCAGAACTAAACATGGTAAAGCAGCGTTCAGTTATTATGCTCCAAATATCTGGAACAAACTCCGAGAAACCTGCAGGTCCGCTACAACTCTTACTACTTTTAAATCCAGGCTGAAGACTTATCTTTTTGTCGCTGCTTTTAATTGAAACTGAGCCGTTGTGTTCATCAGTAAAGTGGAACTTCTGTGTGAACTATTCATATCTTAAACTGCACTGTAACTTTTTATTCATGTACTTTTTATTCATGTATTTTTTATTTTAATGTTTCTTTTATTATCTTTTACTGTTTTTAAATGCCTTTGTCTGAATGTCTTTCATTTTTGTAAAGCACCTTGAATTGCCTTGTGTTGAAAGGTGCTATAAGTAAACTTGCCTTGCCTTGCCTTGTGTTACAGGTGTGTAAATGTGTCCATATCACTGTGTCTTATCAGCAGTATATTAACTGCCACAGTTGCACATTCCCTCCTTTCTAACTGTATCAACCTCCACTCACTGCCTCCTTTCCCTCAGGGTTTTCATCTCATCCTCCCTTTTCGAATTTCCGTCTCCACATTTATCCGTCTATCTGTTTCGCTCCGTCTCTGTCCCTCTCTCCTTTCTGTTTCCCCGCGGCTTCAGTATGAATGAGATTTTCTTATTTTTTTGTTATCCGGCTCACTTCATAACTGCCTTGACAAGTCCTATATTGATTGTGTTTGCAGATTAGAATTGATTCCACTCCGCACCGCATATTTCTTTCTACTTGCTTCTTCCTGCTGCGATGGGCGCTTTTCAGTGTCCATTCATCAAAACGACATTTTAGGCGCTTCTCCCCATAGGAACGAAAACGATTGTGCAACACTGTATGACCAAAAAGAAAAAAATAGGAAAGTAAGGGTTTTATGGAGCTCATTAAAAAATATGCTCAGTAAGGTTTATTGTGTTGTCTGTTTTCTTCCAGAAGCTAAGACCTCCCCCATCCCGTCCTCCAACGCTCCACAGAAGGCTAAGCCACCAGTGGGCGGCGCCGCCAGGCTCCTCACACACTTCTCCCCTTTGCTGCTAGGAATGCTGCTGCTGTTCATGTGGTGAGCACACACACACACACACACACACACACACACACACACACACACACACACACACACACACTCAAACACACACACACATACTCACACACACACACTTACACAAACACCAACTTTGGTTAGTGAGTCTACAGCCCCTTTGAATTGATCATGGACTCAGTCATTCAGTCACATATTGGCAAGTCGATGCATGTCTATTGAACTCTAGTGCACGGTGTTTAATGGAACAGGAGCAACACTGATTGGATGAGTTTGTTTTATGACCCAGCGGGGCATTTTTCTTCATATGTCTCTGCACAACCCCCTGAAGTGATTGAGGTAAAAATCCAATCCGAAGCTGTCGCATTTCATTAATTTCACACCTTAAACTGTGTGAATCATGCTGTAATGGTACGACTCCTGTAGAAGATGTGGACTGTGAATGCTGAAAAACTCAAAGTCCTGCATCACAACCAAACTCACTGTGAAAGGTGTGCAAACAAGTAGGGATTGTTGCACCTTACTGCCAAACAGCACCCCTGTAATACCAACTGGCGTTACAATGGCTGCCTCCCCCCCCCCCTGAACACCTACTGCTGGACGAGCCAGTGCAGGATGAGGCAGCCAGGTTCAGTTGGAGGAATATGGCACATTTAGGCCAATTGTCCACCCATACCCTTTACTACAGGCAGTCCATCGGTTATGTGCTGTGTATACACAGTATTAGTGTTTTGTGATACAGGCCAACGCTACTTTATAATGCTACTTAACTATATATTCTCCTTTTTACTCCACTTAATTTATCTGACAGCTGAAGTTACCATCTACTTAACCTGTTAAGATTTTACAAAAAACAATAAAACACTTAGTTAGTGAAATACAATGCATAGTAACAGACTAAAGAGACATGTCTATAAGCTTCTTGCATGGTGCAAACAGACTTCTTAAGTTCTCCCCCTCTAGTGTTTCACGGTGGTATTTTACCCGGGCGGCTTTCCATTTTTCCTCCGAGCAAACATCATCACAGGACACGTTGCACTTTGTAGTCCAAATAAGATGGACTTTTATTAATCCCTCGTGGGGAAATTGTTTCTCTGCATTTGACCCATCCTAGTGTTAGGAGCAGTGTGCTGCCTTGCTCAGGGACACCTCGGTAGCACTTGGTCTTGCCGGGACTTGAACTGGTGACCTTCCAGTTGCCAAGCCAAGCCCCTATCGACTTCGCCACCACCGCCCCTTTGATTGTTCCCTTGTCCTTTGGACACTTACATGTATTCTCTTCAATAACTGGGTATAGCTACTGGGGAAAACAAAGTGTTATCCTCTTCCTGTTCTCGTTCAACATTAGTTGATGTGTTTCCTGGGTGCCTACTTTTTTCCTGGACAGTCATACAAAGTGGCAGACGGATTAAAGAGATTATGATTTTGGGATTTCTTGTTTTAGTGCACATGTAAATAGTCTGCTAAACTTAAAGTCTCAAATGTCCCTCTAGAGGGAAAAAACGACTCGATTGGCCAACTTTTTTTACTTCTATAACATAATGGCGTCACTATGTAACACTTGCTTTTCTATTGGCTATAACTCCCAACACATTGTAGGTGATAGGCTAAGAGGCCGGACCTGTCTTCTCTTACTGTGTTAATGTTTGCACCAAAGCACATTTGGATGTATAAACCAGATTTTGATTGTTCTGAAAGAAATGTGTTGTTTTGATAATGTGCCTAATTTGTGCTTGTGTCTCTTTATCCCCAGATGTGAATGTCATCATGCCTGACGGGAGGAGGAGTAGGAGGAGAGGAGGAAGAAAAAGAGGAGGAGGAGGCGTGTCTTTTTTCTATTTTGCACATGTTTCAAGGATACAGTGCATTGATCATTTCTGTCCATCACGCAGTTACTCACCGAGATTACTTAGACATGAAACCAGACGATGATAATGCCATGGAGCATTTTTTGATAAATGGTGACGAAGAAATTCTTCAGAGGAACTTTTGAAAGTGGCTTCATCAACAGCAGCAGCAGGAGCAGCGATATCAGCATAAACAGTCTTATATTTCCCCCTGGTGGCTCTGATGGGCCACAGCAGACTTTATTTGGGAATTCAGAGCAAGAAAAAACAACTCCTCACACGACAAAAAATATCTCCTTTTTTATTATTAATCATAAATTCATTTTCACCCTTTTTTTCTCAAATTGCAGCACCGTACAGACAAACACACACATATATATCGAGCATTCGTGCGTGTGTTTATGTGTATAGCACCGTAGCAGTCCCCATACAGCTAAGTCATCATGCCAAAGACTCAACTGCACCCCCCCCCCCTCACTTGACATAATGGATCCCAAACAACTCACTGAGCTTCCTGAAGCCTGTGTCTGCCTTCATCGTGGGTTCAAAAACCTGGAAGTTACGCGATTGATGTCCCACTTAAAACGCTACTTGGGACGAGTCAGAGGAAACCCCACTAAAAGTACCATTTAACAATAAAGAAGCCACATGGACACTCAATCTGACTCTGAATCTGCCGACGACTGAATCAAGCTGACGGAGCGAGACGTTTTTTCCGACACGGGGACTAACACTTTGAAGAATTCAGTAACGTAGTGTGGCGTATTTAGACAATTAGCTTTACACCCTGCTTTCAGCGACTGGCAAAGAGGACCTGGATTGTAAAAAAAATAAATAAAGTGGATTTGAGACTGCAGTTGGATGGCAAGACATTTATACGAGCTTCGTTGGTTTCCCATTCTGCTCCGTGCTGTAAAATACAATAACCCAAAACAGTTTGCTTTTTAAATTCCGACAAACATCGCAGTTTCCAGTAGCCAATATCACCAGTTAATTCTTATGTTATTCAAAAAGGAATATTGATGTTTTATTGTATTTTTTTATCTTATGGACAAATAATACCAAGACACATATAGGATTTTAGTTTTTTTTCTCTCAGACATTCATAATGGCTTAATTCTCCTTGATCCTATTTTGTAAACTATAATATGTAACTTTAACATTGAACAAAAAGTTTATTATTTAATTATAATAATAATGTATGTATTAGCAGTAGAATGTCGTAACCTGTACCTGCGGGGTCTTTTTTATAGATGTATATACAATGACAGGTTTCAACCATTAAATGTGACCATTTCACAATAAATGATGACACACTGGCCTTACACTCATTTCTCCTTCTGAACCGATGTACTGTGAACGCAACATGGCTGCTGTTATTTCACCGTGTGGTCCAGAGTATTATCTCCTGACAATGCTAGATGAAGGTCAGGTGTCAATGGAGGGGCTAAAAGGCAATATTTTTAAAGACATAAGTATATTCCCATTTGCATTTATTTAAAAACCTGTCTGAAAATGAACCAATCAGATTTGGCCACATTGTGACATCACAACAGTTTTTTGGGTTGGGCAACCATTCGCCAATCACCAACCAAGGTAACACCCGCCCACCTTATCACCTGAATCTCCTCCTAGTGCACCATTGTGTTTTTTTTAACCAATCACTTCACAGAGGGGCGTGGCCAACAGCAGCTCACTAGCATTTAAAGCTACAGACACAGAATCAGCTCTTTTTAAACAGGGGTTTATGGCATGCTACAATGCACGATCTGTTTGGTATTTGGAGCCAAACACTTCAGAGACATGTTTTGTATATATCTGAGACCTATAATTTATTGATGAAGAAGAGTATAATAGGGGACCTTTAACAGTCTCAGGTAGTGCATACAGATGCTAACTGAGAAAAGCACTAATAAGTGTATAAGTAAGGGTTGAAATTAAACTGCATACTTTTCACTTTAAGTACAAACTGCAGCTGGCTCTGTAATGTACTTATACTGTACTTTGTGAATACAATTGGGACATACTACTTCATCATTACATTGCGCCTTGAACTTTGACCCTCGTGGTCATACTGTACATTCGTCATATCATCTGCCTCTGATCTCCGAGCCTCCAATCGATGTGATGCATCTTCCGCTCTGCAGAGCATTGTGGGTCAGAAAAGCACGCTGTTATGTTGGCCAATTCAACATACTATTTATTGAGACATACTACATGTCTTTTCTGGAAACAGCCATTTAATGGGCAGATATATTTTCAAAAGGTAAAAAGAAAAACTGCAGATTCTTCACCTGATTACCTAGACATGTGTGTGCCTCTTGGATATTTAAAGATCTTTCTAAACTGTATAGAATAATTCCACAATATGATAGCTGCACAGTCTTACTGTAAGCTAAATGTGTTTTTCTCTCCTAAATAATTGAGGCTTAAGCGGGTTTAGTTTAAGACTTGGTGATCATCTATCTGCAGGTATTTATTACCTGACATCCCCTTGTTCAGATCCAGGCATGCGTTCACTTTCCCAAATGAACGCAGTGTCAACATTCAGCCCTCACATTACACTTGGAAATGAGAACAAAAGAGCTATACGGTGGTTCCCAACTCTCCTGTTGACCTTTAGCTCCCGCTCTCAGTGCCTCCCTCCCCTCCTTAATCTGCCTCACGGTCTCTCTTCCTTCTCTCGAGCTCTCTTTCTTCCAATATTCTGACAAGTCCTGGCAGGCTGACGTGGAGCGCGAGGACAAATCAATACACCATCTAACAGCTGTCAGCTGGAGTCCTATGTGTGCAGACGGGAGTGTATCTGCAGCTGTGGGCATCGCATTCATTACTCTCTCCTTGCTTGTACTGGCCCGTCCCGTGTCGATGAGAACCCAATTACTATTTAAAATGACGGGGCATCATAACATGAACAAGGAGGGTAAGGAGACCTCGACGTAAGACAATTGAGGACACGTCTTGCATTGTAATTATTGTCCTATGTCTTGTAACGAATCTGATTAAAAAACGTCTTTACTTTATGGCTCATAAATAGCATAATAGGAACTTCAGTGGATATTTCAACATGCTCCCACAGTGTGATCCACATTATCTATAGGAAAGTGTGTGTGTGTGTGTGTGTGTGTGTGTGTGTGTGTGTGTGTGTGTGTGTGTGTGTGTGTGTGTGTGTGTGTGTGTGTGTGTGTGTGTGTGTGTGTGTGTGTGTGTGTGTGTGTGTGTGTGTGTGTGTGTGTGTGTGTGTGTGTGTGTGTGTGTGTGTGTGTGTGGAAATGCCACTGAGAGCCTGTCAGTTCCAACAGCCTCGCTCTGCTCTAATGACCAGCTTGACCTTTCCCTGATAACCGGCTGAATGACACCATCTCCCCTCTCTCTCAATCCGGCCCCTGTCTCTTTACACTCGCTGCCTCTCTATCTTGCTCTCCATCACTGTTTGCTATGTGTGTTTTTCACACAGTTTTAACGCACATATATATTAACTCATGGGCGTTGTGTTGTTTTTTTGGAAAGGTGATCCTGAAAAGAACGCTGCATTAATACATTAACACATTTGGCTTGGTTTGTACGCTTGTGCTCTTGTTTATCCAACAGTGTGTTCTTTACTCAAATCTGTTCAAACATAGTTCTTTGTTGCCATACACACTGATGAGAAATGTGTTTGGATTCTTCCAAAACGTAGCTACCTCTGTTTGAAATGTGTCAGTGGCCACTTTATAAGATGATCTGTAAGCGATACGAGAGACAACTCTAATGTCTCTTACATCTAATGGCATGAGAATTAAACATTTCGATTGAGTGGTATTAAAATGAGTGTTGGAAATAAATGAAAAGGAAAAAATACATTTATCTAAACTGACACATTTAAAAATGTTAGAAAATAATTTCACTTCGGGACTTTTATTGAATCCTTAGTTTGGCCACAGGAGGGCTGCAGAGGGTCCCTCCCTGTGCGCTGTCTGTGGTGCTGAAACTCTCTCAATTCAATTCAAAGGGGCTTTATTGGCATGAAAGTTAAATTAAACAATGTTGCCAAAGCATCACAATACAAAATAATTAACAACATTAACATACATTTCAAATGCTTACATATTATTGATGATATATATATATACAGTGATACAATTACATTTGTGTGTGTGTGTGTGTGTGTGTGTGTGTGTGTGTGTGTGTGTGTGTGTGTGTGTGTGTGTGTGTGTGTGTGTGTGTGTGTGTGTGTGTGTGTGTGTGTGTGTGTGTGTGTGTGTGTGTGTGTGTGTGTGTGTGTGTGTGTGTGTGTGTGTGTGTGTGTGTGTGTGTGTGTGTGTGTGTGTGTGTGTGTGTCATTCACTGTCCCTCAGGTTGTGGCATGTGTATACATATTGGGCAGCAAGATGTGCCTTGTCTCCTTCTCCTAGGAGTACTCTCAGTCTTGAGAGGTCATCAACCTCCTTGAAACCTGGGATTACAGAGTTCAACTTGTTCCAGTAAACGATACTTACTTTGTTGAATGTTTGGCACTTCAGGAGGAAGTGCATCTCTGTCTCAGTCTCACCTGTCGTACAGTGACCACATATTCTGTTCTCTTTTGGTTGCCAGGATCTTTTGAGTCTTCCTGTTTCGATTACCAGTTTGTGGTCACTGTGTCTCTGTCTTTACATTGTGTTATAATGCGTTTGACTGTGATTGGTGTTTGGAGAGCAGTGTTGTTGAGAGACTGGTCAGAGTGGCTCTGAGAGGGGGCAGCTAGCCTCAGCACCAGCTGACATAGGGGACTGTTCTCTGGGGTTAGCTCTTGGCTTTGGAGGGCTTTGGAGTGGAGGGTGTCTCGGGGGCTGGATCTAAGGTGGTTAAAGAATGTTAGTGCTCTCTTTTGAGTGTTAATGATCAGTGGGTATCTGCCTAATTCTGCTCTACATGCATTTGTTGGTGTTTTTCTCTGAACACGTCAAATGTATCTGCAGAATTCTGCATGTAAAGACTCTGTTGGATGTTTGTCCCAGCGGGTATAGCTCTGGTGACTGAGTGGACCCCATACTTCACTACCGTACAGCGCAATGGGCTGGATCACACTATCAAAGATTTTGAGCCAGATTTTAATTGGAATTTGGACATTATAAAATGTTCTCTTAATTGCATTTAGAGCTCTTCTGGCTTTTTCTTTGAGTGCATTCACTGCCATGTTGAAACTTCCCGATGCTGTTATGGTTAAACCGAGGTAGGTATAACTCATACTATGTTCGATGATATGATTATTTATGGTAAAATGGTATTTGTTCTCCTGATATCTGGGACGTTTTTGGAAAGCCATGACATTAGTTTTCTTCATATTGACTGCCAGGGCCCAGTTCTTACAGTACTGGTCTACTATGTCCAGCTGTTGTTGTAGTCCTTGTTCAGTAGGAGACAGCAGAACAAGGTCATCAGCATAAAGCAGACACTTCACCTCCTATCTAGGAGGGAGAGGCCAGGAGCAGCACATTGATCCAACTGAACAGCAAGTTCATTTATATATAAAGTGGGACTTAAATTGCAACCCTGACGAACGCCTCTTCTCTGGGTGAAGAATTCAGTTTGTTTGTCTCCAATTTTAACAGCACACTTATTCTCTAAATACATTGATTTAAACAGATATCTCTCTCTCTCTCTATGGTGCTGAATAATTCAGATGCATCATGGTATATCCCACTTCTCTGATTTAATATCTCCTCTGTCCTCATGTGACATGAAAATCAATTAAGTCCACCATCAAGATGCTCCTGTTCCTTTGCTCTGTGCATAAAGGATAGGTGAAGCAGGATATCAGTGTGTCATGCTGCATTAGTAACTATTCACCTTTTGGCAGACATCCTGCAGTGAGCTCTAAGAATACTGATGATGTTTGCCTCTCAAATCAACAAATCACTCCACTGCTTGTCAGCCTTTAACAACAAAACACACAGTCGACTATTGGGAGTTTAAGTGGTGATTCCCGTGATTGCATTGAACATATCACTCTTGTAGAGAACTGACCAAAATGCCAAATATTTGTTGTTTTAGAGCATTTCTGATTCTGAAAAAAAATTCAGAAGTGCATCAGGGAATTTCGTTTCAAGGTTATCTGAACAAAGGCAGGCATGTCTTTCCAGGTACAAAGCAACTGTGGACATCATTCAAAACACAGGAATATAAAAAGTTGATCAAAGAATGTGGAGCTCAATCAGACAATGAGCAAAACACTCGCAAATCTCACTGAATACAACGTCAAAGGAAACAAGCTTAAACGGAGAAAAATCCAACCACTGATTGTATTTGAATTTACAAATGGATCCCTAATGAGAAAATCATTTTCAACAAAAACAACCAAGCTCATTAAAGACACCCCATCAAAAGAGATTAAATTGATAGGATCTTAGATCTTTGTTTGAGACAACATTGGATTTTACATCAGTGGTGAAATTGAAAAGCATGGCAGGTCTGACTCACTATGTAGAGGATTAGCATGTTTGCCATTTGATATATGGGAGCCAATAATATCCCCCACTCAAGGTTTTAATATGATCATTATTTCATATTCATAAAATATAAATACTGATTTAAGAAATAACCATTTGTTATTGGTTGGTCCTCAAACTGCTGAAGAGAATACTGTTTATTTTTCAAATGTGTCATCTCTTTCATTTTATGACTTTGAAGGCTAGCAATACAGTGTAGTGTCTGCTTTCCAACACAGTTAAAACATGTCCTTCTCTAGTTACAGTATGATGTTTACAGTGTTCATTGCCCAGTCATTGGTTTTCATGCTGGTCTCTTCCACCTTCTAGTGATGCTCCGAGAAACTGCAGCCACTAAGAGTGTACTGTATCTCTGTAAATGCCTTGCTCTAATGATTCTGCCGTTATAAAAATTGTTCTCAAATACAAAAACAGTACAGATTATCTACCATCTACTTCATTGCAAAACACTATTGAATACGTCTTTAAGCAAACTATTTGCCTTTGTGAATTAAATCACAATGAAGAGGAACAACTATTTAAATATAATTTGTATAAAATAGGTAACACTTAAAGGTCAGACATAACATTTATGTCAAGTTCTTTAACGTAGGCCAGATGCTAGAGTGCTATTTCAAGTGTCCAACATATTAACAGTCAACTATTTTAAACCACTTTTTTTACTCATCCTTTCTGAACATTTTATGATAAGAACAACGGCCAGTGTTGGTGTTCTTTCATACTTGCCCCTTTTGTTTCCGTTATCATACTTTCTGAAATGTCTTAATAAGTAATAAAACAATTGATGTCCCCATTTGCTGTTCAGCTCATGCCCTCTAGGTGGCAGCAACGCGACATAGCAGCCTGCTCACACAAACACCACAGAAGAATAGTGAAGCCTGGAGAACCGGTCGGATAACATGGCATGGGGTGAGTAACGATATATATATATCAACCGGCTGACACAAATGACCGTAAAACCATTTAAACCACCGAAAATACAGTTACAAACAAACGTTGTAATGGTAAACGAACGATGTCATGTTGGATAATTCACTAAATAGCAGAGCTAATCGTGACAGCTGCTGCCGCCTACACATAGCAGCATCTCTGTCACTGTTAGCCGTTAGCTCTCTGATATTGTAGCTCTGTAACAAAAGGTTATACAACGTGTCTTTATTCACTAACGTCTTGTTAACGTCAAACGAATAAAAAGTGAATTGGCTTAATTAACCATGCTGACGTTACACCAGAGAACACCGGTTGCTAACAGCAGGTGACAGAAATAACTAGCTAGCTAATTAAACATCCATACTCTGGGGCATTACATCACGTGTTTCTTTTTTCAAATGCAAGAGACTGCAGCTCGAGATGCACTCACAGAGACTGCTCGTGGACCTGTCGTACATTTCTCTGTATTGCATGAGAGACACAGACCTATTTTCGTGTTCCCTCCGGATTTAAAGACACGGAATGTCTCTCAGATGAACGCTGTGTTTGATGAGGAGGGACAGGCTGTCTCTGGGGTCTGTTCTGGTTGTTCATGAGGCATTTACTCAAGTCAAAGTACAAATACTATGGTCTTGTAGTATTCCACTACAAGTAAAAGTACAAATACTATGGTCCTTAATTACTCCACTACCAGTAAAAGGTACAAATACTTTGGTCTTAAAGTACTCCACTACAAGTAGAAGTATACTCTAGCCTTACAGTACTCCACTATACTTATGTAAAGTACAAATATGGCAATGAGTACAATGCTTGAATAAATGTACTTAGTTACTTTCAACCACTGGCATTGTTGTTTATTAAAAATAAAAAGGGACATTCAGAATAGGACTGTTGTTTACAGTGTTTATTTGTGTGTGCTAATTGTTGTGCTAAAATGCTTCAGTTGTATATTACTTATACTTATTTATATTGATTTATAAGACTCCATAAACAGTGATACAGTTGAATGTGATACAACAATGTTATACTATGTATTATTGTGGAGGGTTGTTGTTATGCCTGATTCCCCTTTCGATTGCTCAATCTGTGGTCATTGGAGCAGCATGGAGAGAACATCGTGCCTTTGTTATGTATCTTTGTACCAAGCATGAAGCAGAAGCACACACAGACATTTAACTTGTTTGATTCATATTATATATATTAGGCAAATTCACTAGTTTATTTTTTTGTTATTTAACAACATGGGGTACAAACATATACTGTAAATATGTAAACAAATATACATTTATGTAACCATCTGTTCTTTGCCTCTTACATTTCCCCTCTCTTCACCAGGCTACCTGACTCTTGCTGACCCTCAGTGACGATTGGCCCACTCAGCCATCAGTCAATATGCAAGGATTCTACTCCAAGCTGGATGCGGTTCCCCTGCTGGGGGCTGGGGGGGAGGGGGCCTTGAAAAAAAAAAAAAACTTGAGGCCCAATCATGTTTCCTCTGTCCATTCTGCGCTACTGTAGACGTGGCAGTGCAACCTAGAGGACAAAAAGATCAGAATTAGAAACGGGTTTATTGCCAGGTAGGTTCACACGTATGAGCAGGTGTCGTACATACAAATACAACATTTAAAAAAGTACACAGATAGTGAACTATATTAAGAAATAGAATGCAATAAATTATAGAATATAAAATATGTGCAGTAAGCAATATTTAAAACATTGCATTATTTACCATCCTGTGATCTCCATGCAGAGTCTGCGTTGTGGCTGAGGTAAAGTGTCAGTGGGGGGGGGGGGGCGGGCCTTGTTGAGGTGGCGAGAGGTTCTGGTCCTGATGGAGAGGTTTTGGTCCTGATGGAGAGAGGTTCGATATGACGATATATATCGTCGTGACGATATTAGGTCTCCACGATATGCTTTTAGAGAGATATCGTATCTATCGTAATAAATAAAATTTGACCAAAAAAAGAATAACTTCAACAAAAAAAAACTGATGTGAAAGACATGCTCTAAAGCTGTCTAGTCAGGATTCAGACAGTATTGCACTTCATTTATTGTCTCGGTTGATTCTGTTGGCTTATATTTTATTTGCGTGCATATGAAACGCTAACCATTCCCATTGAGATCATTAAAACTGTCATTTGAACGGCGATCAAGCCTGAAGCCACAGAGACGGACACGATCCCCTGTCCGGTTAGGGTTAGCCAACACACTCTCACTCCATAATCGTCCAGGAGCGACGTTTGGTCAGTGTCCGTGGCATGCAGTTGTGACGCTCCTAGGCTCCTTCAGCTTCATAAAGGGACGCAAATAGCTTTCAACTGATTGCAATGTATTCCCATCTGCGGCGGGATTTTACGCTCATGGAAGCACGGCATTCGTTTGTGTCGGCTGCCCTTAAAGGCAATGTGAGCGTCCATTCTCATTGGATAACGGAGAATTGTACACCCGGAAGTAACGGAGCGTCCACACTACAGCTTCAAAAAAAGCTTGGAGCTGGGCGTGTCTGGAGCTTGGGGATTTTATTCAAGCAACACAACCAACAACCAATCACATGAATCTCCAGCCCCCGACATACAAAGCAAAAAAACCCGGGGATTGTATGGGAGCAATATATATATAAACTCCCCAAACAGGCGAAAACCTACCAGTTTCACCCACTGTCTCTGCCACCTCCCTCCATGCCTGGTTCCTCCGGTTTGTATCCCGGTAGGTGAAGAGGGTCTGGTCATACAAAACCGGGTGATTCGCTACGGCGATAGTTAGTTTCTCCTCCAACTTTTTTTGAAATATAGAAATGAACGGCGGGATATCTCTCCCAGCTTAGACGCGGTTTGATTGGCTACGGCTTGAGCACAACATTGATGTTAATTGCACAACATTGATTGGTTTAAATTGTGTGCAATGCTTTTGTATTTTTCCCCTTCGATTCGGAGAAACAAATATTTTTTCGGAGTAAAGGATGGCAGAAGACACTACACTACCCAGAATCCCCAGCTATCGTTTGGACTACACCATGTGCTCTGTTTGACAAACCCTGTGATAGTCCTCAAGCTCTGTGATTGGAGAGTGTGCTCCAACACTTGAAATGGGATGGAACCACGGCAGACTGTCCAAAACTGGATTTGAACGGGTCCACCGCGTCCCCCCACCCCGTCCCCAGAACTACACATGCTGGCTATTCTGTTTCGCAACATGTTCTCCATCTATGGCACGTCTCTACTGGGAGTTGTAGTTTTAAAAGACGTTTTTGTATTTCCCATAATAAGAAGTTCATTCAGGGATTCATTTCAGAAGTAAAACCAGCTTGAAATGCTATTTTGGTCTGTTACTCCTTTTTGTTTTAGTTTCTGTAACCTTGTAGGTGCTTGTACTGTTAAGTAACTTGAAAAATAACCATAATAACCGACATGAAAAAATATCGTGATATATATCGTCTTTCGTGATACTGCTTGAAAAATATCGTGATAATATATTTTTCAATATCGCCCACCCTTACCATCAACAGTCATATCGATGAATCTATATTTTCATCTTCAGGTGATGAAATCTGCATAATGTCCCTGTACAATAAGATTCGAGCATTTTGTAATCCAGTGAGGAAATTCAAGAGCAGTAAATATTGATTGATTAAACAACACTAAATAAAATGTTAGTGTTTTCTTCAAACTCAGACTCTCTGCTGCGGCTGTACCTCAAAGACAAAACAATTGTCTGATGATCTTTGTTGAACAAGGTCTGATTGTCCTGTACTTGTACAATGTGGGGTATTTTTAAATACTTTACTAAAACACATTCAATATTATGTTAGACACAAGTTAGTTATTACCAGAGGTGGGACCAAGTCATTGTTTTGCAAGTCCGAGTCAAGTCTCAAGTCAGGATGGGCAAGTTCAAGTCAAGTCCAAGTCCTAACCTTTGACAAAACTAGTCTTAAACAACTCATGTGCTTTTCATCAAATGTAATGACATCGATCAACAGAATAATACTTAATAATCAAACCGCTCTTTATTAGTCACATTAATAATTTAATAATCAATTTTCTCTCTGCTGGTAAAGTAACGTGTGTTTTTCTAATTTAAGAGGGATCAGTAAGGTAAGGCGACCGTGACGGTTTGATTCAGAAGGAGTTTAATGTATAAGATCCCTGATGTTGAGGTAACCAGAATGTTTATTTCCACTGTGTACAACATGTTGCAGGTCTCCCTTGAAAAAGAGATCTATGATCTCAATGGGACCAATCTGGTTAAATAAAGGTTTGAAATGAATGTTATAAGGGACCCACAATCTATCTTTATGCAAGGGATAATGTGCAGCGAGGCGGTCTGGAAAAGAACACCTGCATCTAGATCCCTCTGCAGGTGGTACTTTAACTATGTTTTGATGCTAATACTTTTCTACTTTTACTTGTAACATTTTGAATGCAGGACTTTTTATTGTACAGGGTTCCTGCAGGTTTCGCCGAACTCAAATGTAAGACTTTTAACACCTGTTTAAGACCACTTTGAATAGAATTTAAGACCTATTTCACGGCAATAAAGAATGAAGCATTTATATGAAAGAAGAAACAAAGTAAATGTATTCATGTTCAACATAAGAACAGTGACTGAACATAACAGTACAGAAGTGTGTGAACACAAGAGCCTCAGTAGCAACATCGGTTTCATTGTTTCCATCACCCATGTCTACAAAAGCAGACATTGACTGGTTATGTGGATTATATTGCACATGTTTCCTGATGGCCATGTCATCCAACATGAGTGAAACACATCCATGTTTAGCCTGGTCTTCCTGGCATCTTCTCTCCAGCATATCCAGCATCATCTTGTTCAGGCCAGGCTTGCCATCCACCGAACACAGCCACCTGTAAAAAAATTGAGAAGTAGCTATTTAACGTACTTGCAACCGTAATTTCCAAAAATGAAATTGAACAACATTAAGACTACCTTTTTGTTTTAGTCTCTCTGAGTTATTTGTATGCCTTCGGACCATGTAGATGGAGTGTGAGGGCAAGCTCTCTGTGGTCCTTGGAGTACTCATGGCCCTGCTTTGCCTTCAAGTCTATTTGAAGATCTGAAATTGTATGAGAAAAAATTAATAAGTCCCCTTCATATAATAACAAAGGAGTTTAATAAAGAGTGTAAGAGTAAGATGTACATGCATTTCAAAGTGCTAATTTCATTTTACCTGAGTAGAAATCAAGCCTCTCTTTGAGTTCTTCATTAATGAGGTTCTTTTCCCTCAAATCCCCCAAAAGACTCCTCACTGTGGTCTCTGCCCTCTTTTCTCTAGCCATGGCATTCTTCCTCTCTCGCTCGAGACTCTCCACTCTTGCTAAAGCTTCATTGAGTCTGGCCTTAAGAGCAGTAGGAGAAGCAGGCGAGACATCGCTATGATCCTAGAAAGAGGGATGAACATGGTTTGAGTGATGTTTCACTTCACACACATCACTTTGACACAACTAGAGTATGGCCCACATTCTTTCTTATAGTCATCACCTGTCAAAGCCACTGCCAGCATTGCGTGTGTGTGTGTGTGTGTGTGTGTGTGTGTGTGTGTGTGTGTGTGTGTGTGTGTGTGTGTGTGTGTGTGTGTGTGTGTGAAAGTGCAACTTTGTTGGTAGGATTAAACTGCCAAAAGCTTTTTCAGGCTCAACACCCTGGGCTTCAAGGGCTTCAAGTTCCCCTCATCCAGGCCCACCAACACTTTCTGGGTGAAGTCGAAAGTGTTGGCCAAGTCTTTTGGGTAGCTCAGATGCAGGTCAGTGCAAAAAGCAGGATGAATGCGTCAGCCAGTGTGGGGAGTTGGATAACTCCGTTACCCTCAATGACAACAGCGATCCTCTCTGGGCAGAAGAGCGTGGTAGATCTGTTGACCTGGCACTGATCATGAGAAGTCCGACCGCGATGTCCTCTGTGTCTGGATCATCAGACTGCTCCACCTGATGACAAGAATAGATAAACGTTACCCAAATCGCCTATCTCAGAAATGTGTTTTCTGAAAAATACATCAGTGACATATCACATCAAATAACCGTATGTTTTGTGCATAATGTGGGTTTAAGGAAACGCCTATTAGCATTGCACAACATAATGTTACAGCACCAGAAACGTCAGCCTCCAAAATAACCAATCAGTTGACATAAATGCTTTCAACAAAAAAACATGTATAACCTTCATAAGGGTAGGATTTATTTTATCACTGTATTAGACTGTTACTATTAGCTAGTTGTACCTAATAAACTGGCAACTGAATATGTATTTACAGTAGTGGTGCACGATAATTATCGGTCCGATATTAGGAATTATGACGTCATCCCGATAAACCCGATAAAAGTATTAATAGCCCCGATAATTTACAATATATTTTTTGGGTAAAAAAAAGAAAAAATACTGCGGTGTGGGTGGATTGGGATGAGGGGCGCTTGTTTTTCACTCAGCTCCTCCCGTTTTGCCAGTACTGTGGTATTAGTGGTTTAGGGAGAGGGGAGTTTCTCACAAATCCAGCGATCCCTAACTGATGCCTGGCTGTGACGTAAATGGTGTGCGGCCGTGAAGCCAGGACAGTAAACAAACATGTCGTCGGTAGCATAGACATATAAAGAGTAGACGCCGCATTGGCTGCTGGGGCGCAAGAAATACGGCCGCCTTCTTGGACCGGTCATCCTACCCATATTGTACAGACATTCTACCCATAGACAGCAGAGGTTTCAAGATGCCAGAGCACTGCAGCATATTGCTGTGCAAATCGGCGGACGATTGCGAACAGGGGTCGGGGGATTACTTTTCACAAGTAAGATTCAACATTATAATTGGTTGTATTTTGTAAATAGAATATTATTGTACTGTATTGATGTCCGCCAGCGAAATCGTAGCCAGCAAACATTATGTTCATGGCCAACTGAGACTTTATAAATCGCTGCTGTAACAAGTGCATTTCCCCGTTGTGGGATGAATAAAGTAAAATCTAATCTAATCTATCTAGGAAGAAGAAGGAAGAAAATAAGCTTGACCTCCTTCTTAAAATGTTTTTGTGTTGACTCTCAAATCTCCCGTTTTTATTTTGAAGGTTTCTCAAAGACAAAGATATGAGAAAGAAGTGGGTAGTTGCTTTGAGGAGGGAAGGGTTCACTGCAAGCGAGTCATCCGTGATTTGCAGTGAGCATTTTAAGCAGGACGAGTTTGACAGGGCAGATTGTCCGACTCAGAGATGGTGTTATTCCCTCCATCTTCAGCTTCCCGGTTCACCTCCAAAGAGTAGGTGTATCATCATAAGGTTATTAGCATTCATAAATGTAAATATTCTATTATCAATAACAGGGCAGGGTGATGTGTGTGTGTGTGTGTGTGTGTGTGTGTGTGTGTGTGTGTGTGTGTGTGTGTGTGTGTGTGTGTGTGTGTGTGTGTGTGTGTGTGTGTGTGTGTGTGTGTGTGTGTGTGTGTGTGTGTGTGTGGTGTGTGTGTGTGTGTGTGTGTGTGTGTGTGTGTGTGTGTGTGTGTGTGTGTGTGTGTGTGTGTGTGTGTGTGTGTGTGTGTGTGTGTGTGTGTGTGTGTGTGTGTGTGTGTGGTATTCTGCTTTTTCATTTTAGCCAGAAAAGGGCAGGACTACGTCTACTTCCAGAAAAGCTGAAGAGAGCCTGTCTGTGGCCCCTCAGGACGACCCAGAAGCTTCAACCTCACACTCACAACCTCAGCCTAATGATGTGAGTATTTATATTTTCAACATCATTCATAATGGTCCTAGACAAAGTAAAATCTCTCTTGTTTGCTGCCACTCATATTAAACACACACACAAATAAACCCATACACACACACAATTGAAGACATGTTGAACATGCATTCCTGGCACACACGTGCACACACACACACACACACACACACACACACACACACACACACACACACACACACACACACACACACACACACACACACACACACACACACACACACACACACACACACGCGTGATGCTGGCAGTGGCTTTGACAGGTGATGACTATAAGAAAGAATGTGGGCCATACTCTAGTTGTGTCAAAGTGATGTGTGTGAAGTGAAACATCACTCAAACCATGTTCATCCCTCTTTCTAGGATCATAGCGATGTCTCGCCTGCTTCTCCTACTGCTCTTAAGGCCAGACTCAATGAAGCTTTAGCAAGAGTGGAGAGTCTCGAGCGAGAGAGGAAGAATGCCATGGCTAGAGAAAAGAGGGCAGAGACCACAGTGAGGAGTCTTTTGGGGGATTTGAGGGAAAAGAACCTCATTAATGAAGAACTCAAAGAGAGGCTTGATTTCTACTCAGGTAAGATGAAATTAGCACTTTGAAATTCATGTACATCTTACTCTTACACTCTTTATTAAACTCCTTTGTTATTATATGAAGGGGACTTATTAATTTTTTCTCATACAATTTCAGATCTTCAAATAGACTTGAAGGCAAAGCAGGGCCATGAGTACTCCAAGGACCACAGAGAGCTTGCCCTCACACTCCATCTACATGGTCCGAAGGCATACAAATACCTCAGAGAGACTAAAACAAAAAGGTAGTCTTAATGTTGTTCAATTTCATTTTTGGAAATTACGGTTGCAAGTACGTTAAATAGCTACTTCTCAATTTTTTTACAGGTGGCTGTGTTCGGTGGATGGCAAGCCTGGCCTGAACAAGATGATGCTGGATATGCTGGAGAGAAGATGCCAGGAAGACCAGGCTAAACATGGATGTGTTTCACTCATGTTGGATGACATGGCCATCAGGAAACATGTGCAATATAATCCACAGTCAATGTCTGCTTTTGTAGACATGGGTGATGGAAACAATGAAACCGATGTTGCTACTGAGGCTCTTGTGTTCATGGTGGTTGGCCTACACGGACATTGGAAGGCTCTCATTGCATATTACCTGACGAAGTCTTTGTCACCTGAAACACAAAGGGTCCTAATCCAAATCTAAAATCTAATCTAATCTATCTAGGAAGAAGAAGGAAGAAAATAAGCTTGACCTCCTTCTTAAAATGTTTTTGTGTTGACTCTCAAATCTCCCGTTTTTATTTTGATGGTTTCCCAAAGACAAAGATATGAGAAAGAGGTTCTCAGTCATGCTTTGGAGGAGCCGCATGCACGGGGCATTCGGGTGTCATGAGCAACTTTGGGTAAATATGGTTTGGGCGGGGTGGTGTCATGTTCTTGTGTTTAACTTGAACATTTACATTTTTTATATAGATGTAGAAGTACATTTTCATTTTTTATGACATAGATATTCATTTTTACTGATATATAACTTCTGTCTATGTATAATGTATTATTGTTTCTTCATTTTTCAACTTATTAAAATAGCTGAGTATAGGCCTACACAATATGCTTCTCTATCATATATAGACCATTAGTGTTTTTTTATGTGTGTGTGTGTATATATTATATATCGTGTGTCTTTTGCAAAATACCTATCATACATAACATAGGCTATCAAATACCAGAATATTCTATTGCTGTTAAGCCTACTATGAATATTAAAATACGCCGAATCATGTGTCCGGTATCATGCCTACATATATGACATTTGCAGAAACCCCCCCCCCCGTGAAAATCAGTTTTGTATTCAGCGAGTTATGATTGATAAAATGCGCTGACACTTCATTGCGCCTGCCGGACAGATTACACTGAGTGGAGCGGGTGACCGGTCCAAGATGGCGGCCCCACGGCTCGTCAGCGCCAATAGGCAGCAGCGGTCGATGCGGCGTCTACTCTTTATATGTCTATGGTCGGTAGTATGAGACTATTTCAAAGTTTCAGAGTTAGATAGTTCGCTTGCCATTTTTATTAACAAATGCAATGCAGAAGTTCCACGAGGAGGGAAAAAGGCAACGAGCTATAATACTTCCAACCTGATTAGTCACCTGAAACATCGCCATCGCTACGATGGTGTGTTAAAAGCGTACGAAGACGCCTGCGCTGCTAAACTAGCGGCGAATCCAAAGCCAGCTGCAAAGGCACCGGGGCTTTTACCTATCGACGAGGCTTTTGAAAAAGGCAAGAAGTTTGCCAGATTTGTTTGGGAAAATAAATATGGTCACTTTGAAGAGTCAAAACTGTTCTTGGCTTTGTTTTGTTCATAGTAGTAATGCTTAGGGATGTCCCAATCACCTTTTTTTGCTCCCGATCCGATTCCGATCATTTGATTTTGACAATCTGCCGATACCGATTTTTCCCGATCCGATCTTTATGCAATGCATTAAGAGAAAAAAAAGGGGAAAAGCATTCAAGTTGTCCCTTAAGGTTATTTTTTTTATTTAAATGACAGTACCCAACTATCCATTCTATCCAACATGGATATAGCTTCTTTTTTTCACAGCAGCATTGGATCAGTTCAGTTGTGCAGCATTGGATCAAAACAAAATAAAGCTTATCAGTGGTCCACCACAAAATAACCATGTAAACAAATTTAGTGCAGTAACAAAACAAAAATAACTCTACTGGAAAAAGGTAGCTTGACTAGCTTCACAAGTTCACATTCAGTCACAAATAATAAAATAAAAATGTGGCTTAGTGCAGAATTCTAGCCTTAAGACTAACTAGTCTAGTAATAATGCAATGAACAACAGCAGCTTAACATAACATGAATAAACAAAGTATTATATTTCCATCTTACTGGAGTAACACAATTCAATAGTAATCAGCAGCGAACCACTTCAACACGTGTGTTTCGGTGTATTCACGGCATTAATTGTGTTATTCTACAGTATTGTTGTTTTATAGTTATTTGTTAATGTAACCCAATTTGTGTTCTTTGAAATTGAAAAGGATATCGCATTGTGTTTGTTACTTTCGTTGCAGTTGTATATGTCTTAAGTGTAATATGGCTTGGCTTCCTATGGACATGCTTTTATTTTTAAGGAGAGGTAGCGCTGTTGACAGGAAGTTGTTGTTGCTTTGGAAACAACGTGACGGAGATTAACGGAGAAAAGTAATATCTATAAAGACCATATATACAGTCTATGATAAAGACGGAGAAAGTAAACGATAACGTTTATGGTTAAGTGTTAGCACCCCCCGAAGAGGCACAAGCTCTTACGTTGATATTGGAGATTTAAATAAATTCAATTTGAAAAAAACAAACAAAACGAATTTCCGAATAACGAAATTGAAACCCGAATAGTACTCCAACAAACGAATATTCGGGTACAGCCCTAGTGTACTCGCCGTGTTGTTGTTGGTGTTTGTTTCTCAGGTGGCGTATTAGATTGGTCGTGTTGAGCGTAGCTCTGTTCTTTCCACCACGCGGAACCTTCTTCTTGCAAACATTGCATATGGCTGTTACACTGCCTTCGCTTTCAATTTTATAATACTTCAAAACTGCTGACATGTTCTCTGTGCCGACTCCCGAGTCACCAGCTGAACGTAGCCTCTCGTTAGCTTACTGCTACTATTAGACACTGCGGACTGCGCCCACTCTGTTGCCAGATTTGAGAGAAATAAGAAACCAGGGGGGTATACTACGAAGCAGGATTTTCGCTTAGCCGGCTAAATTCAGGGGAAACTCCGGCTTTCCGGTGTTGCAGTTAAGCAATCATACACGAGAGGTTATTGGTACGACAGTACTGCGGCAGGACCGAGGCGCTTGCGCCGAGGTCCGTACGCCTGTACTGGAGTACCAATAATGACGTTCAAGAACGGCCTCAAGTGTATGATTGCGATTCTATAACACAAACTATCATTGTAATCAACAATATCGTAAAATTATTTCATAATGTGGGCTAATTTGCTCCCAAACCTACACTTTCTGCTTGAGTTAATCTCCGTCAGAAAGTAGTTCCTATAAAGTAGTTCCCTTGGTAACGCTAGCCGATCAATCGAACACTCCTGCTTCCCCGTTTACAGTTATTGATATAATTATAGTAAATAATATATTATTAACCAATTTATTGAAAACAATTTATTGACAACAATTCTTGAATTAAGCTATTTATTTACATATTTAACATTTTGGCTTCAGAATGAAGGTGGATGTTCATGCTGCCATTAAAAGTGCAATTTTTGAAACAGCTCTCCATGAACTCCATGCCAGACTTTTTTTGCAGGTGGTGCTGTGGTGTTCACGGGTAGGTTATCGGAAGAGCTCCATGCTATACCACACCGCATCCCCAGGCTTCACCGACTTCCTTGGATGGTGGTAAAAGCCTTTGCTGATTCGGGCATTTGCTTTCTTGTTCCAGTTCGAAAAGCAAACAGTTTGCTTTTCGGCCCAACGGTATACCGTTTTTCTCAGACGCGGAGGGATACTGACTTGTTGTGAAAGGCACGTTCTATTTGACCGTTGTTTGATCGTGGAATCAAACACGCCTATTGACCAATCAGAGAGCTTGCTCACACCTATGTGTTATAGAATATAACTTGAGTCATGACAACTGGCGACATTCTATTATTTTCATCATAGGAATCCGGGGCGTGTACATTGAGGACCCATTGTTGATTTACCATGTCGATCGCCTCGTTTGTCGTTTACGTTCATCTTTTGCTATATCTGCCTTCCTAAGATCACTTTGATGCACATTCAGTACTCGTATGTGAGGTTGTGGGTGAGAGGTGGATATCGTGACGCTTACAGGGAGGTATCGAACATTACAAAGTAGGTGACTGTGTGGATGCCTGTTCAAAATATTGCAAACTTGAATAAATCATTTAAATTATATATTTGTGTCCGACTTTCATTTGTACATCGTTCTTAATGTGATGTATAGTAGCTTTGATAGCTGTCCATACCTTCATACAGCCTAAAAGTAAAACACAAGTTGTTTATTCACAGCCCGAACGCTCATCGACATGACTGGATCACTCATGACAAGTTGTGATCAGCTCCGATTAAATTGTGATATAAATTATGTACCTATTCTCCAGGGAGCACGTTTTTGTTATGAAATACCTGTATCCCTCTCATCACAACAAGACTCTACACTGTGCAGGAAAAACAATTACATACATGAAAATAACCTTGATGCATGGGAATGAATGACACAAACTATCTTCCGTGGCTATACTGATATGTCACAGTAACGGTAAACTACAGAAAAGTAAGTCCAGCGGGGCACACGTTGAATACATATAATACAGTAGTTCTATTATGCCTTTAAGCCTATACGTTTAACCCATAAGAACCCGGACCCATTTATACTTTTGGGGAAATTAATGGGAACGTCATTTAGACTAAATAGACCACCTAGAACACATTTCTGACAAGTAACCCCCCCTAGTGTCAAATATCTGAAATGTGACATATATGTGACATTGGGCTTTAATGGTAAAGTAACTCTTATTTATAACTTCATTAATGAGGATGATTTTTTGGTTTACATTTGTTTGAACATACTTTGAATTGAATAATAAAGAATATGTTAACTAAATATAATTGAATCAGCTAAATTAACTGAGCAGATCATAATCATATTTGTAATTGTGCAATCAACTTGTGCCCCGCTGGACTTACGTTTCTGTGGTTGACCGTTACTGTGACATATCAGTATAGCCACGGAAGATAGTTTGTGTGTTTCATTCCCATGCATCAAGGTTATTTTCATGTAGCCTATGTAATTGTTTTTCCTGCACAGTGTAGAGTCTTGTTGTGATGAGAGGGATACAGGTATTTCATAAAAAAACGTGCTCCCTGGAGAATAGCTACAGCATTTATATCACAATTTAATCGGAGCTGATCACAACTTGTCATGAGTGATCCAGTCATCTCGATGAGCGTTCGGGCTGTGAATAAACAACTTGTGTTTGACTTTTAGGCTGTATGAAGGTATGGAAAGCTATCAGAGCTACTATACATCACATTAAGAACGATGTACAAATGAAAGTCGGACACAAATATATAATTTAAATGATTTATTCAAGTTTGCAATATTTTGAACAGGCATCCACACAGTCACCTACTTTGTAATGTTCGATACCTCCCTGTAAGCGTCACGATATCCACCTCTCACCCACAACCTCACATACGAGTACTGAATGTGCATCAAAGTGATCTTAGGAAGGCAGATATAGCAAAAGATGAACGTAAACGACAAACGAGGCGATCGACATGGTAAATCAACAATGGGTCCTCAATGTATGTCGCCAGTGGGGATGGGATTGTTGTATGTCATATGATGATGCATTATATTTACTGTGTGTATATGTATTTTAAGCAGAAGTGGGGACAAATGTGTGTTTCCATTCATAAAAGGGTTAGCCTGTCAGGTGGGCGGAGTATGTGTGTTTTCGCAGCTGGTGTGAATCAGCTGGATGAGGGCAGCGTGATTGGCTGCTGCCTGCCCAGCCTTCCAGGGAGCTACGTGGATTGGCCGGTGGGTGGTTAAAGCGAGGAGCCGGGACATTTACCGGGAGAGCCGGGAGAACGGAAAAGGTGAAGCTACGAGGTGAAGAGGGAACGGGAAGCAAGGCTCTGGACGGATCGACGAGGAGTGACCGTGAAGCGATTTACTGTACGGCTGCCAGCCGCTGATCGACGGTCGGTTGAAGGCAGAATTGCGACGCTCCCAAGTTCCTGTCTATTGCCACGCACTCAAGTTCCTGTGTATTGCAACGCTCTCAAGTTCCTGATATTGCAACGCTCTCAAGTTCCTGATCATTGCAACGCCCTCAAGTTCCTGTCTTTCGCACCGTGTGCTGCTCCTATCAGGGCCAGTGAGCATCTGAGTCGGACGCGCTCCGAACTATTGGGAGACGCACGCCAAGTCTCCAACTGCTTTCTTCCGACCAGAAACACGCTGCGCTTAAGGGAGGGTGAGAAGAAATAACTTTTAACTCCTCTCGGTCTGAGGTGTTCTTGACCGAGAGCGGACCCATAACTATTTTAATTCGGGCCATGTCTTGCTAGGCTGTCACTGCATGGTTAAATGAACAAAGAGAGTATGGGGTGCAAATAGTGCCACTTGCAGTCATTTGCCCACCAGTGCCAGTGACTGTTCCATTTTACTCCTTAGCAGCCAGTGAGTGGAAGAGCATGTTCATTGTGTGATGTGTGTAGTGCTTTCTTTAAATAGACGTGTCATGTGTGTAGTGATTCCCTAATAGAAGTGTCATGTGTGTAGTGATTCCCTAATAGAAGTGCCATGTGTTTGCGTTATTTGCATGCTTTGTGACATTTTACTTTTAGTTGTACCATTCATGGTCCCTCCGGCCAGCAGGGGGTGGGTAGAGCAGTAGCAGCCTGAAATGACGGGGTGGTATATAGGCACTGCATCACTTGGCCTTGTGATACATTTCCATGTGAGAAGCTTGGCTGATATGGTCCCTTACTATTTATTTAATTGCTAATAAAGATTATTGTGTTACCCGATATCTGCCTGCTCCTCGTGTGTGTGGGTCAATTGCGGGATTAAAAGAACTGGGTGCCAGCAAGTGGGCCATTACATAGAGGGCTCACTCGCGACACCTTAAATGTTGGCGTTGTCGGCAGGATCTCCCTTGCACACACGGTCAGCATGTCGGTTGAGGGTAACGAGGGAGTCGCTGGCGCTGTTAATCCAGCTCCCAATGTTGTAAATCACATTATGTTACCTTGGTACATGGGGGGGCCATGGCTTCCTATATTTGAAGGGAAAACTGGAGAGAAGGTGGGGGAATGGCGGACAAAAATTGAAATGTTTGTACGGGCTCAGGGTCTTTTGAACGATCAGATAGTTGACTTTATCTTAAGTGCTCTGGGAGGTGAAGCTAAACGGGAAATGTTACTATTACCCCTTAGTGAGCGGGACACTGGGAAAAAAATATTAGATTGTCTGACTTCATTGTATGCGGGAAGTCAGTCACTGGCAACACTGAGGGCTCAGTTCTATGAATGCAGGCAGTGCGCAGAGGAGGGAACGGGAACTTTCATTCTACGCTTTCGTGAGCTCTATCACAAGTGGCAAGCGAGGGATCCACCAGCTGAGGACATTGAAGATGAGCTTCTAAGGACACAGTTCATCAGGGGACTACAAGAAAGCCTGGTGAAACAAGAATTGAAATGACTTCTTCGTCGCACGCCGGGAATGACTTTTCCTGCTATCTGCACCGAGGCCAAAGCGCTTGAAAGGGAGCAGGCTAAAGATGGAACTGAGACATGGGCCTGTCGCACTTATGCCCCCAGGCCTCCACAAACCCAACCACCTGCCACTCCTTTATGTTCCTTAGTACCCCCACCTGCCCAGGACAGCCAGGCATTATGGGACTCCCTGCGGGCAGAGCTCCAACAGGACCTTAAAGACCAGATGTTAACACTGGGCAAGTCTCTCATGGAAGAGATGCGTGGTCAAATTGCTAACCTCTCTCTGGGGCCTGCTGACTCAACTGTACAGAGGCAAAACCCACAAGCAGGGCCCGCATTTCAGCCTAGGCCTCGTCAACCACCCCTGGGCACAGCCAGGACTCAGTTCCAGTGGGACCCCCAAGGTCGGCCAATCTCTTTAGAGTGTGGGCAGGCGGGTCACACCCGCCGGTTCTGTTCCAGACGACGCTCTGGATCTTCGGATTTTTAGTCTCCTCGGTCGCTGCCGGGCCAGCGGTCGAGGAGGGGACCCAGACCACACCCCCAACAAAGCCTGCATTGATTGGTACCTGCCCAGAGGTGGATGTAATTATAAGTGGTGAAAATATTCCTTGTATATTGGACACTGGTTCGCAAGTCACTCTGTTCAGTTATTCTCTGTTTCAGGAGAAGTTTGGAGAAAGATTGGTCCGAGGAGACATCCCCTGGCTCACTCTGAAGGCTGCAAATGGGCTTCACATCCCATACATTGGATATGTGCTTTTGGACTTTGAGATCAATGGGGTGAAGGTAATGGGGAAGGGTGTGGTGGTGGTTGAAGATTCCTGCCTGCAACAGGAATGTGCCTTATTGGGGATGAATGTGATTGGGGACTGTTGGCAAACTATCTTCCAGGATGGCCACCAAGGAGAGGCGGCTTTCAGGTCAACACTGCCACCTACGGTCAGCACAGCCTGGGGAAAGGCTTTTGCTGTTTTTCGACGAGTGGGCCGGGTTGGATCCCCCACCGAACTGCAGGGGGTTGCCAAGCTGCCACGTCAGTCTGCTGTGTTGGTTCCCCCAGAGACAGAAATGATTATCTGGACCCAGGTGCCCCAAGCAGTTGGCACCCCAGACTGCTGTGTTATGGTGGAAAATCTCCAGAATGATGACCAGGAGTGGCGGGTGGCGAGGACACTGAGCTGGGTAAGGAGTGGAAGAGTGCCGATAAGAGTGTGTAACCCCCATCCCTTCTCCATAGAGATCCCCCAGCGTCGTGCCCTGGCTACAGTGTCCCAGGTGGATCCTCAGGCTGTGAAGACCGAGGAGGAGTTGGTGTTGACCCACACAGGGCCATCTGCGGTGGAAGTAGAGGTGAGGAGTATAAGCAGCACTCCAGTCCCGAATGTTACTGTACCTCCAGATCATCCGGCCCTGGCATTGCAAGGAGAGGACCTCAACCATAACGAGCAGCAGCGGTTGAGTGATCTACTTCAGAGGTGGACCAAGGTTTTTGCAGCCAATGAAGATGATTTTGGCCACACAAGTGCAGTCTTGCATCAGATCCCTACCGGTGATGCACCTCCAATCCGACAGAGACACAGGCCAGTTCCACCAGCACTCTATGCTGAGTTACGAGCCCTACTGGAAGGTATGTTGGAAAATGGGGTTGTAAAGGAAAGTTCCAGCCCCTGGGCAGCACCTGTAGTGTTGGTAAGGAAAAAGGATGGATCGTGGCGTTTTTGTGTAGATTACCGGAAACTTAATGCCATAACTCACAAAGATGCTTTTCCTTTGCCCAGAGTCGAAGAGTCGCTCACCCACCTCAAGGAGTCAGCTTGGTACTCCACACTGGATCTGGCTAGCGGGTACTGGCAGGTTGCGGTGGACCCCCGAGACCAGGAGAAGACTGCCTTCACAACACCAGTGGGCCTCTTTCAGTTTGAGCGGATGCCGTTTGGTCTCTGCAATGCTCCAGCCACATTCCAGCGGCTCATGCAACACTGTTTGGGAGGGCAAGTAAATGACTTTCTATTGATATACCTGGATGATATCATTGTGTATTCTCCCTGCTTTGATAGTCATCTCAGGCACCTGGAACAAGTGTTTGAGAGACTACACCAGCACGGCCTAAAACTCCAGCCCCACAAATGTCACCTGTTCAAGAAGGAAGTGAAGTACTTGGGACATGTGGTCAGCAAGAAAGGGGTGGCCACGGACCCAGAAAAAACTGCAGCTGTGCAGGAATGGCCGGTCCCCAAGACAGTCAATCAAGTCCGTTCTTTCTTGGGCTTTGCAGGCTACTACCGCCGATTCATCCCTGCCTTTTCCCGGCTGGCAGCTCCCCTGAATGTTCTGCTTCGGGGTACGGCAGGGGTTAAATCAACAACAGTTAAGTGGTCTCAAGAGTGTCAGGGTGCATTTGAGGAACTTAAGCGAGCTCTATTACAGGCGCCTGTGTTGGCGTATGCAGATTTCAACTTACCCTTCCTGTTGTATACAGATGCCAGTTTGGATGGGCTGGGTGCAGTATTGTCACAGGTTCAGCAGGGGAGGGAACTAGTTATTGCATATGCCAGCCGTAGTCTAAGCCCTGGTGAAAAGAATGACCAGAACTATAGTTCTTTTAAGTTAGAGTTTCTGGCGCTATTTTGGGCAATCACAGAGAAGTTCAAACACGACTTGTGGGGCACATAATTCACAGTGTTTACAGACAACAATCCCCTGGTACACCTGGGGACAGCCAAACTGGGGGCCGTGGAACAGAGGTGGGCAGCCCAGCTGGCAAACTTCACCTTTTCAGTCAAGTATCGACCCGGTGTGGAAAACCGGAATGCAGATGCCTTGTCCCGGCTCCCAGGGGAAGTAGATATCAAAGCAGTCTACAACGTGCCTGGAGCTCAGGGAGGTCTAGGAGTGAAGGGTCCACCAGCTGGACAGGACTGTGATCCAGGGTCTTGGCTGGAGCACCAACAGGGAGACCCGGAGTTGGACAAAGTGAGACAATTGATCAACCAAGGGTTAAATGTGTCTCAGGTGCGACGGTCTGAGTTCCCCCAAGTGCACGGGTGGTTGCAGACATGGGATCGGCTGGAACTTCGTGACGGAATCTTGGGGCGCTGCATTCAGGAACCCGACACGGGCCAGCAGGCTTTCCAGTTGATTGTCCCAACCCAACATGCCCGGGAGCTGTGGGAGGATTACCACAAAGCGGCTGGACATGCTAACAGCGAAAAGGTCTTGAGTATCTTGCAGCGCAGATTTTACTGGCTGGGGATGGCTAAGGACATAAAGTCCTGGACAGTAGTATGCCCACAATGTGTGACAGGGAAGGCTGGTCCCAAGGTGAGGGCCCCTCTTCAGCCCATTGTATCCAGTTACCCATGGGAGGTTGTAGCCCTGGACTATTTATCATTGGGACGGCCAACCGACACCCACCAGTATATCCTGGTTATGACTGACCTGTTTTCCAGGTATGCTGTGGCAGTGCCCACCAAGGACCAGACAGCCCAGACGACGGCGAGACATTTGTGGACCGCCCTCATCCAGCCTTTCGGGTGCCCAGAACGGTTCTCGACGGACCGAGGAGGTGCCTTTGAGTCTGAGGTAATGCGGCAGCTCTGTGAACTGTATGGCTGTACAAAGAGCCGCACTACCCCATACCATCCCCAGGGAAATGGGGCCTGTGAACGTTTCAACAGAACTTTGCTGTCATTATTGGGCACACTAGGTGCAGGAGAGCAGGTACGGTGGAGGGAAAAGCTGCCAGCTTTAGGTCAAGCTTACAACAACACTGTACATTGTAGCACTAAACTAACTCCCTACTTGGTACTGTTTGGCCGTCACGCCAGACTGCCTGTTGATCTGTGTGTAGGTGTTGTCCCCCCACAGAAAAAGGGAACAATTAATGGCTGGGTGAGAACACACCATCAGACACTGCTTGAAGCGTATAGCCGGGTACGAACTCATACCAAGCAAAGGCAGAACTGGGACCAGGCACGGTATGATAAGAAGGCCCATGCTATCCCCTTGTTGCCCGGAGGGAGGGTGCTGATCAGGAACTTCAGACGGAGAGCCAGAGGCAAGTTGGAACCACATTGGGTGCCTTCTCCCTATGTTGTTGTCTCACAGGTACGGCCTGGCCATCCAGTGTATAGCATCCGGCCCGAGGGGAAAGAAGGACCGATACGGACGATGCACCGCAACAACCTGCGTCCCTGCCCAGCAGGATTATGGACTGAGTCTCAGGTGTGTCCTCAGGAAATTGATTCCCAGCCTAACCAGCCTGTATTCTTGTTGACTTTTGGCCCTGTAGCTAGGTGGGGCTCTCAGTCTACTCCAGTCATACCAGGCGTAGTGCCGGAGCCAGAGCAGTTTGGGGAACTAGAGCAGGTCCCAGCTCAATTGGACCCTGAGCCTCAATTGGAGGGTGGGCTTGTGCCAGGGGAAGGACAAGGCCCTGTGAGGAGGTCGCAGCGTCGAAACTTTGGGGTGCCTCCACAAAGGTACCAGGTCTAAGGGGTAGTCGGGACGACCACCAATATCGAGGGGGGGAAATGGCGCCAGTGGGGATGGGATTTTTGTATGTCATATGATGATGCATTATATTTACTGTGTGTATATGTATTTTAAGCAGAAGTGGGGACAAATGTGTGTTTCCATTCATAAAAGGGTTAGCCTGTCAGGTGGGCGGAGTATGTGTGTTTTCGCAGCTGGTGTGAATCAGCTGGATGAGGGCAGCGTGATTGGCTGCTGCCTGCCCAGCCTTCCAGGGAGCTACGTGGATTGGCCGGTGGGTGGTTAAAGCGAGGAGCCGGGACATTTACCGGGAGAGCCGGGAGAACGGAAAAGGTGAAGCTACGAGGTGAAGAGGGAACGGGAAGCAAGGCTCTGGACGGATCGACGAGGAAGTGACCGTGAAGCGAAGGTCCACTGTGGAAGAACTGCTGCACTGCGATTTACTGTACGGCTGCCAGCCGCTGATCGACGGGTCGGTTGAAGGCAGAATTGCGACGCTCCCAAGTTCCTGTCTATTGCAACGCTCTCAAGTTCCTGATATTGCAACGCTCTCAAGTTCCTGATCATTGCAACGCCCTCAATTTCCTGTCTTTCGCACCGTGCGCTGCTCCTATCAGGGCCAGTGCGCATCTGAGTCGGACGCGCTCCGAACTATTGGGAGACTCACGCCAAGTCTCCAACTGCTTTCTTCCGACCAGAAACACGCTGCGCTTAAGGAAGGGTGAGAAGAAATAACTTTGAACTCCTCTCGGTCTGAGGTGTTCTTGACCGAGAGCGGACCCATAACTATTTTAATTCGGGTCATGTCTTGCTAGGCTGTCACTGCATGGTTAAATGAACAAGGAGAGTATGGGGTGCAACTAGTGCCACTTGCAGTCATTTGCCCACCAGTGCCAGTGACTGTTCCATTTTACTCCTTAGCAGCCAGTGAGTGGGAGAGCATGTTCATTGTGTGATGTGTGTAGTGCTTTCTTTAAATAGACGTGTCATGTGTGTAGTGATTGCCTAATAGAAGTGTCATGTGTGTAGTGATTGCCTAATAGAAGTGTCATGTGTGTAGTGATTCCCTAATAGAAGTGTCATGTGTGTAGTGATTCCCTAATAGAAGTGCCATGTGTTTGCGTTATTTGCATGCTTTGTGACATTTTACTTTTAGTTGTACCATTCATGGTCCCTCCGGCCAGCAGGGGGTGGGTAGAGCAGTAGCAGCCTGAAATGACGGGGTGGTATATAGGCACTGCATCACTTGGCCTTGTGATACATTTCCATGTGAGAAGCTTGTCATGACTCAAGTTATACTGCAACACCGGCAAAAATCACCGACTGTGTGAACGTGAACATTAATAGAATATCACCTCCCATCTTCAGAGCAATCTGACTATTATAACATTAGCGTTAAGAAAGCTTACTTAAATATCGAAAAAAATATGTGGAACACTAGAGATTATTTTGTATTGAACACCGATGCTGCAGGAAAGAAAGCCCTCTCTTGATTGTGTATTTTATTAAATCACGTGAGCCCATTTTTTACACTGAAACCTAGAGCTTAAATTTCAAATAAATCCTAAAGTAGTATCGTATTCAACACTTCTGAAGTGTTGAAGTAAAGGGAGATTATGTTCAACATGTCCATTGTGTACCTTACAATAATTACGGCAATATTCAAATCTTGGAACTAGAACCTGAATGGGATGTGACCAACACAAGATATAATGTTTGATTAAAAACACCTCAGTGACAGAATCAAGCTTTGATGACACCAGGACAGTTCATACTTTTTCAAACTAAATCTATCATTTATTATAATTTTTTCACCATAAAAATTCAAATAATTGTCTTCCTGCGATAGAGCTCCTGAAACAATGTAACAAGATAAACTATATTTTTGGATGATCTGTCACATACATTGAAAACAGTTATTATGCTGACTTCAGGGTTCTTACACCTTTTCCAAAGTCAAATTCAATCACTTTTCAAGCATTTTCAAGGTGCATTTTCCAGCTTTTCAAGCATCTTACAGCTGTTGTAAATTACATATTTATATACACATACTCAAATGATTATTTCCCTACCTCACATTAAATCAGATGTTCTTTATGCTATAAACAACCACATGTGTGTTTCGTGATAGCATTCTACACAAGGATGACAAATTAAAGAAAACTAAGTTTAATATTTCAAAATTAGTGATATGTACGTAGACTGGGCCTCCCATATAACCTGTCTGAGCCAATATAAAACAATCAGCCAAATAACTTTTCAATACATTATTGATTAATTGTTGAGGTACTTTTAGGTTGGCAGTGAACACAAGTCAGAGGTACATGGTGTACTTTTACTCCACTACAGTTCAGAGGTACATGGTGTACTTTTACTCCACTACAGTTCAGAGGTACATGGTGTACTTCTACTCCACTACAGTTTAGAGGTACATGGTGTACTTCTACTCCTCTACAGTTAAGAGGTACATGGTGTACTTCTACTCCACTACAGTTCAGAGGTACATGGTGTACTTCTACTCCTCTACAGTTCAGAGGTACATGGTGTACTTCTACTCCACTACAGTTCAGAGGTACATGGTGTACTTCTACTACAGTTCAGAGGTACATGGTGTACTTCTACTCACTACAGTTCAGAGGTACATGGTGTACTTCTACTCACTACAGTTCAGAGGTACATGGTGTACTTCTACTCACTACAGTTCAGAGGTACATGGTGTACTTCTACTCACTACAGTTCAGAGGTACATGGTGTACTTCTACTCCTCTACAGTTCAGAGGTACATGGTGTACTTCTACTCCACTACAGCTCAGAGGTACATGGTGTACTTCTACTCCTCTACAGTTCAGAGGTACATGGTGTACTTCTACTCCTCAACAGTTCAGAGGTACATGGTGTACTTCTACTCACTACAGTTCAGAGGTACATGGTGTACTTCTACTCACTACAGTTCAGAGCTACATGGTGTACTTCTACTCACTACAGTTCAGAGGTACATGGTGTACTTCTACTCCTCTACAGTTCAGAGGTACATGGTGTACTTCTACTCCACTACAGCTCAGAGGTACATGGTGTACTTCTACTCCTCTACAGTTCAGAGGTACATGGTGTACTTCTACTCCTCAACAGTTCAGAGGTACATGGTGTACTTCTACTCCTCAACAGTTCAGAGGTACATGGTGTACTTCTACTCCACTGCAGTTCAGAGGTACATGGTGTACTTCTACTACAGTGCAGAAGTACATGGTGTACTTCTACTCCTCTACAGTTCAGAGGTACATGGTTTACTTCTACTGCACTACAGTTCAGAGGTACATGGTGTACTTCTACTCCACTACAGTTCAGTGGTACATGGTGTACTTCTACTGCACTACATGTATTTAATACCTTTAGTTACTTCACAGATCTGGATGAATGATGTGAAATCTAACCAAGTGTTGAATCAGACTTTAGTTCCACCTGGAGTAAATCCACCAGCTACCCTGCAGTCTACAAAGTACTTCAGACTAGCTGCACCTTCACCAGCTACCCTGCAGTCTACAAAGTACTTCAGACTAGCTGCACCTTCACCAGCTTTGAGAACACTTTGATGATCAATCATCATAAAACATATCATATATATTATTCTGAAATGGACCAATCAGTGAAAACGACTACTTTCACTGTCTTTCACTATATTTAGATGAGAATACTTTTCTACTTTCACTTGAGGAACATTTTGAATGCAGGACTTTTACTGTAACAGAGTATTCCTACACTCTGGCACTTCTACTTTACTCAAGTACAAGATCTGAGTACTTCTACTTTTACTCAAGTACAAGATCTGAGTAATTCTACTTTTACTCAATTACAAGATCTGAGTACTTCTACTTTCACTCAAGTACAAGATCTGAGTACTTCTACTTTTACTAAGTACAAGATCTGAGTACTTCTCCACCTCTGGTAGTGTATTAGCCTGAATTGTAGCCACAAAATCACGCAGAGCTGCATAGAAATAGACTCACAATGGTAACAAGTGGAAAATAATATTTACAAATGTGTAGAACAATGATTTTAGGTAATGCTGACGACTCAAGACACCTGGGGGGTATACTGCGAAGCAGGATTTTCGCTTAGCCGGCTAAATTCAGGGAAAACCCCGGCTTTCCGGTCATCCGAAGCTGGTTCTCTTTTTAGCAGGCTAGATCTCCATGGTAATATATGCTAAGCAGCTAACCTGGTCGGGACCAGGTTAGGTTGCAGGCTAAGAGCTCAACTCAGTGAAAGCACCGCCTGCTGACCAATCAGAGCTCAGTGTGCGGAGTTTAAAGCGATCAAGTCATATTACAGGAGAAAGGAAATGCAGAAAAGCTGCCGTCGCAGGAAAGACGGCCGGCAAAAATCACCGACTGTGTGAACGTGAACATTAATAGAATATCACCTCCATCTTCAGAGCAATCTGACTATTATAACATTAGCGTTAAGAAAGCTTACTTAAATATCTGCCACAATATAAGTAACCGGATCAGAGTAACATTAAGTACAGTCCACGGCATATCACTTCATAATGTATCGTATATCTCCTTATCTGAGTCAGCTGAGCCGTATCTGGCCGTGCAACACTCACAGTGTCACATACTGGATACAGAAGTATTATTTTATGCAACACATTAAGTTGAGGAAACACTCGAGACAAATGTAATTAAAGTCAGATCGTGTTTTAGACGGGGCAGTGATGTCATAAACCTGTTAATACGCATTCAAACACTTTTTCTTATATTTAGCCTTTAGGAACAGTGCTTTGTAATAACTCTCAGTACCAGATTAATTACCTAACCTAAACACATTTACTACCCAATAGCATAGTTCCATCCCCTGAAGACAAGGAATGTGTCATAATAGAAATGTGCAGCCCAATGAAAGAAGGAAGCATAAAGCTTGTACATTTCTATAACCCGTGTAAAAATCTTCACATTGAAACTTTACAGACAATAGCAGGGACGAGTCATAGAAGGGAAGTATGGTGTGGTGATTTTAATGCTCACAACAGCCTATGCGGAAGCAGTCAAACAGACAGTAATGGTGATGTTAGAGGAAAGATCATTGTTTTGCCTTAATGATGGACAAAAAACAAGAATAGACGTGAATAGGGGGACACAATCATGTTTGGACCTCACACTTGTGACGGATAGTTTAGTTAAATCGTGTGAATGGAATGTAAACGTGACTGTATCATAGGAAGTGATCATTACCCAGTTTTCTCTATCATCAACACAAATAGGAAGTGAGTATATTTTCCAGGTGGTGCTTTGGTAAAGCAGACTGGGAGAAATGTAGAATTTGCTGTTTGGAGTGAGCACAATTGTTAGCATTAGAAGGAAGTATAGAGGAGTGCTCAAATCAAATCACAATGCACATTAAAGAAGCAGCAAATACAACTATACCAAAAAGCAACCCTGTCTCCTAAAAATGACGTTCCCACAGAACTAAACTGCATTCTCAATTACGTTTAGCAAGAAACGTATTTTCTCCTACGTTACGTTCGTTATGAACGTATCTCAAATACGTTTATTTTCTAAATATCTTTGCCATTTATTGTCTTGCTTATAATAATGATAATAGTCATTTATAAATATCATTTTAGAGCACACATTTGAAATCAGTAGGCGAGGCTGTAATTTCGCCAGCTGTTACTCTCATGAGCGACGCAGAAAATAATAGTTTTAACATGCCGAAAAGCTGCTGTGTTTTTTATTTCACTTCAAACATTAAAAAAAATCCAGAGTTACGTGTTTCTGTACTTCCTCTAAGAAGAAAGGACAGTAACAGAAGATCTCTGTGGCTTCAGGCTTGATCGCCGTTCAAATGACAGCATTGGTTTCCCCAAAAGTGGGCGGGGCTGTAAAGTGACGATTTTACTCTCATCTATTATTCAAAACCATTCTATTTATTCTAACGTAAATTACATGCCAGTGTTTTATGTTTTTATTTTAAATCGTATAATGTCTGACTTTTTTTCCCAAAAGAAATGGGGCTTCGAGCCTCAAAATACTGAAATCTGTATTTTTGAAAATCTTTTTTTCCTTATTTACTCAACAATAACACACAATTATCCTTGTTTTTATTTATTCGTTTAATTCTATAATCTTGGGCTTTTTAGCCGTAAATAAAGTCACCGGAAACAGACGTAGGCCTATAAGGGACATTTTGAGGATACACACAAACCCACTGAACAGATTACCCAAGATCCTCAGCTTGAAGCTCGTTGATTGGATGTTTAGCCGCAATGCATGTTGGGATATGATGTTAATGCGATATGATATCCGAATAAAATAATAAAAATAATAATACTTTATTCCGAGTGTTCTTGCTTTTCTCTTTGGAAGTCATCACATAACGGCATTGTAATACACAGTTCGGCTGCATTAAATATTACACATCTGCTGTAGTTCTTTATTTATAGAGCCCTGATGAGAAGACTTCTGGAAAAACAGGAGAACTGCCACCAAAACTGAATATGTGACGTGGATCATAAATATATCAACAATTAAACAACACCTTGCATTTCTTTTCACAAAATACGTCTCCTTGCAGTATCAATACTAATTTGGTTGACTTTTATATTTGATCCAATTGGTAGATAGGTTACATTTACACCATAACGGGTGTCTTTGGGTCGGTTTTCATGTATTTTTGAATAAAGGTTTCCTTTAGGTGATCCAGACAGGCTGGACCAGTGGGTGCTGAACATCCGGAGGAATAAATGGACCCCCAACGTTTCTTCTCGCCTGTGCAGTGAACACCTTGAGAGTCATCCCTTCAGCACGGACTCCTGGGTACAGATCCTTTAAAAAATTAAAAATAAATAACTTGGTTCCATTTGTGAGTGTAAATTGTTGTTACTAATTAAATACATGTTATACATCATACAATGCTAAGTAATTGTTATGGCACAGCCACAGCTTGCACATCAGTGATGAATAATGTTCTTTTGATTAAAAGCCAAATTAAGATTTTGCCAGTTAAGTAAAGAAACATAGAAATCGATTTTTTTGCAAACCATCACATTTCTCTTCAATTTATGCAAAGACTCTTTATCATAGATAGAGAATTGCCATTTCCCCCACATACTCTATGTTAAAAACAGATGAATTATATTACCTTTTTTTACATTATTTTAATAGCAACATTCATTAATCTGTTGTCATCTTATAACTTATTTATCTTAACAGCTATCACTGTAAAAAAAAAACGATTTAATTTTACTATACAATATTTATCTTTACATTCTGTTCTTGCATATGTCTTATTATATTTACGTGTATATAGATTTCTGCCTGCACTAATTTATTATTCTTAATTTAATTTTGAATTTCTTTTATTGTTTTATGTCTTATATAACTATGTTGCATTGTTGGAGGAGCTCGGGACAGATGATTTGCATTGCCATTCCTACACTGTAGCCTATGTGCTATGACATAAATCCTTTGAATCTGAATCTTGGAAACACGTAATTGTTGAATGGATTAACTGCATAGTTAACATGTTGGCCCTCTATTGTCTTTTATAATGCACTCTTACATTTAAAACAACATTATTCAAAAGAAAGTTGAATATCTACAGACCTCAAAAAGTTATTTTATGTGTTTTTGTTTATTATTTTTCCCTTCAATGCAGGAAGACATCGTATGGAAACTTTGATTCTTTTGAATATGTGGCCCTTCAGCTGAAATGCTCCTCTCGAGCTCTGTTCCTAAATATCTATAGGCCACCCAAATACAGTGCAAGTTTTTTTGATGACTTTACTGAACTGCTGTCTATAGTGTGTATTGACTTTGACCGTCTAGTCATTGTTGGTGATTTTAACATCCATGTTGACAACCCCCAGGACAGAGGGGCTAAAGAACTGTTTTGTGTTCTTGATAGCTATGGACTGACTCAGCATGTGACGGAGCCCACGCACAATAAGGGGCACACTCTGGACTTAATTATCTCAAAGGGTCTGAATATCTCTAAGGTTGTGGTGACTGATGTTGCGCTCTCTGACCATTCCTGTGTTTTCTTTGAGAGCTCTATTTCTGTTCACACAAGTGTTCAAAAAGAGGTAACCACAAAGCGATATTTAACTGAAAATACTAGGGAAATGTTTGCTAGTAGATCATTTTAATTCAAAAATTAAAAATGTTATAGATGCCATTGCTCCAATTAAGGTAAAGGAAGTGACTGGGAAGAAAATATCTCCATGGAGAAAGGCCATGACCGTTAAAACAGAAAAAAGAGAATGTCGAAAAGCTGAACGCAGGTGGCAAAAAACAAATCTCCAGGTTCACTTTGAAATTTATAAAGAGAGACTTGGCCTTTATAATTTGGAATTGAAAAACGCACGACAATCATTCTTCTCTGACATCATTACCAAAAACAAAAACAACGCACGTGCCTTGTTTGCTACCGTCGACAGACTAACTAACCCCCCAGTGTCAGTAGCCTCTGAATTTCTAACCACCAGGGCGTGCAATGATTTTGCCTCCTTTTTCACTGACAAAATTCAGAAAATCAGACAAGCAGTCAGTGCCTCTGCATCAGGAACAGCAAATGTGCTGTCTCTGTGTCCACTTAACATCAATTCAGACATCATGACACAATTCCATCAGATTAATGATAAAAACCTAGAGGACATTATACAACTTCTGAAGTCCTCCTCCTGCTGCCTTGATATTATTCCAACAGGATTTTTCAAAGATGTTTTTCCTTGCATGGCCTCAGAACTACTTCATATAGTAAACAAATCTCTTCACTCAGGTATTTTTCCACAGGCCCTGAAAACTGCAGTCATTAAACCGCTCTTAAAAAAGAATAATCTAGATGCTTCAGTAATGAACAATTACAGGCCCATATCAAACCTGCCATTTCTAGGTAAGATCATTGAAAAAGTTGTTTTTCAACAGTTGAGTAATTTCTTGCATTTAAATGGTTGTTTCGATGTGTTCCAGTCAGGCTTTCGTCCAAACCACAGCACTGAGACTGCTCTTGTAAAGGTCTTTAACGACATCCACTTAAACACAGACAGTGGCAGAACTTCAGTGTTAGTAGTATTAGATCTCAGTGCTGCGTTTGACACTGTTGACCACAGCATATTACTAGACCGACTGGAAAACTGGGTGGGACTTTCGGAAACAGTTCTAAATTGGTTTAAATCCTACTTAAAGGATAGAAACAACTTTGTTTCTATAGGTAAATACACATCTGAGTTGACAAATATGACATGTGGGGTTCCTCAAGGCTCCATCTTGGGGCCTCTTCTCTTTAACATCTACATGCTACCACTGGCTCAGATAATGAAGAACAACAAAATAAGTTACCATAGCTATGCAGATGACACACAAATTTACGTAACAATTTCACCAGGAGACTATGCTCCAATTCAAACACTGAGTAAGTGCATTGAACAAATCAATGACTGGATGTGTCAGAACTTTCTCCAATTAAACAAAGATAAAACTGAGGTAATGGTCTTTGGAGCCAAGGCAGAACGTTTAAAAGTTAGCGCTGAGCTTCAGTCTGCAATGTTCAAACCAACAGATAAAGCCAGGAATCTAGGTGTAGTCATGGACTCTGACCTGAGTTTCAACAGTCACATTAAAACAGTTACTAAATCAGCCTACTATCACCTAAAGAATATATCTAGGATTAAAAGACTAATGTCACAGCAGGATTTGGAAAAACTTGTCCATGCCTTTATCTTCAGTAGACTCGACTACTGCAATGGTGTCTTCACAGGTCTCACTAAAAAATCTATTAGAAAGCTGCAGCTGATTCAGAACGCCGCTGCTCGAGTCCTCACTAACACTAAGAAAGTGGACCACATCACTCCTGTTCTGAAGTCTTTACACTGGCTTCCTGTGTGTCAAATAATAGATTTCAAAATATTGATGCTGGTTTATAAAGCACTGAATGGTTTAGGCCCAAAATACATTACTGACCTCCTGCTAAACTATGAACCATCCAGATCTCTCAGGTCTTCAGGGACTGGTCAGCTTTCTGTCCCCAGAGTCAGAACTAAACCTGGTAAAGCAGTGTTCAGTTATTATGCTCCAAATATCTGGAACAAACTCCCAGAAACCTGCAGGTCCGCTGCAACTCTTACTACTTTTAAATCCAGGCTGAAGACTTTTCTTTTTGTCGCTGCTTTTAATTGAACTTTTCATATCTTAAACTGCACTGTAACTTTTATCCATGTACTTTTTCTAAACGTAATTAAACTCCATGACATTTATGAGAGGGACTGCTCGAAAGCAGAGATATTTGGAATATCTGGCATCGACGGATGAAAAATAGTGTTTTGGTAACACGGAGTGTTTTGGTAACACTTTAAAGACTTTGTTATGGAAGCAAAGCAGGGGAGGGGGTGTGTACAGCCTCCTGAGGGTCCGATTGTGGATGTCATGCGAGCAAAATATGGTGAAGAAAGTCTGTCTAAATTAAATCATATTTTAGACTGCACTGTAACTTTTATCCATGTATTTTTCCTTAATGTTTATTTTATTAGCACTGTAACTTTTATCCATGTACTTTTTCTTGTAATGTTTAATTGAACTATTCATATTTTAGACTGCACTGTAACTTTTATCCATGTATTTTTCCTTAATGTTTATTTTATTAGCTTTTCTTTTTTAATGCTTAATGTCTTTCATTTCTTTTTTGTAAAGCACTTTGAATTACCCTGCGTCGAAAAGTGCTATATAAATAAACTTGCCTTGCCTTGCCTAGGGAAGGAGATGCCTGAAAAACACTGCAGTGCCCACCATTTTCTATTTCACCAATGACAAAGAACAACAGCCTGGAAGGAAAAGCAGGGTGAGTAACAATGACGAGGTAAGTGACACTCCTAGTTCGACTGTTAATAGCAATGAGGAGGTTGCAGATGTAGACCATGGTAGTGGTGAAAACAGTCTTGCTGCTGATCAGAGCAATATCATTATGATACAAGGCACACCTGAAGAAGCCTTTGTTGTTCCACATGTGGAGCGTAATGACATTTCAACAGTCAATGCTTGTGAGGAGGATGTTGGTTTGGGTAGCAGCAGCCAACAAACAAAACAAATTGGAAAACAGACAGACTCCGCCTCTGTTCACTCTTACACTTGGGCTTTAAACTAAGACGGGTCATACTGAATAGTTTGTGCACACATTTCTAACATGTGATCTTTCTTTCATGTAGGACGCTTGAGGGAAGTTGCAACGCCTCGGCCAATGGGATGTCTTCTCCACGTGAAAGAGATTGAAGGAATAATTTATAACTTGAGACAATTTTCCAAAAGTTATGACTTGTATTGGCTTAGATAGTAATGGATTACATCTAACACTAATCAAGATCATATAGAACAAAATGAAAGTGTAATCCTTAGTTACATAGGAAAAGATGTAATCGGATTAGTTTTACATTTTTTAATAATAGGGAAACTCAGGATTACAATCTTATTCAAAACCTAAAAAGAGCATATATATGTAAAATGATCAAATTGTATCGCTTCTCTGGAAGCGGTACTGTTCTGTAGGATAATACTTTAATTGTGAATCTATACACCTACTGCCTGAATCTGCTTTATGGTATTATATTATACATTTCAGTAAACACATCATATTAATATTTCTTCTCTCCTGTGTTTATTTGCATTGCATTTGATATTGAGGTAATTCAAAACAAAAATAAAGTTATCACGTTACATTACTTTTATATCTTGATACTCACATTAAGTTACTGGTTGTGTTTTTGGCAAGTAGCCCTCCCAACCCTGTACATAAGTTATATCATTGTAATTACTGATACAGTTGTTGCACATCTTTAATTTATTTCCTAGTGTCATAAAATGATTCGAAACCTTTACTTTTCATAAAATGCAAGATGTAACTTTCAATGTGGCTTTATCACATTTTCAATGTAAATAGATCTGATTAAATAAAGAGTAAAAGCACAATCTTAAATGTTGACAGTTATCATTTTCCTATGCTTATTGTTAATGTAGTGGTGTTATAAACAAAATGTTGTCCTAAAGGAAATTAAGATGTTTTTTATTTGTTGACAAAAGATTTAAAGTTGATGCTCACAACATGTGGGAACATTTATGGAGAAAAATGTTTCTATTGTAAAACAAATATTTATCTGCATACTGAACAATTTAGAAACTCTCTAAAAGGTATTATCTTCTGTGACGTTACGACCCTCTAGGGATTGTGGGTATTGCACTTCATAATTACATTCTATGGTATGCTTATGACATTGATGCCAAAATGCATGGGACTAGGGGAGACCTTCTTGGTGTTTGCATTGTCACTGATAAATGACGGCGTAGTATTCATTGTCAAGATTTTGTGTTTTTAAACTTGGGACTCTTTTCAGACTGCTCCGGCTTGGGAAAAGATGTGAGCCTTAATGTGTAATGTTTTCTGTATTGTATGGTAAGCTTATCCTTTCATTTGATAGTCCCATTTGGATGTGATAGCTAACATTTCAGTAAGCAGTAGACAAAAGAAGTGAAAATATGAATGTAATTTATTTTCAATATTTACATAATTATTTTAACAAATAAAATAACAAAAAACATCATAACAAATACAAAATAAAAGGTTTGAAAGACAGCCATGCCCAGCATGGGCCTGGAGAGCTGCAGAGTCCATTGGGGGAAGAGGGGGGGTGGGATGTGGGGAAGAGGAAGAGCAGCCATGTTAACAGTGTTATGGCTACAGATGTAATATCTAACTCAACATTAGCCATGACAGTCTGGGCTTAGCAAGGGCCTTAGAATACATACTCTAAAGGCCAAATCCAAAAACAGTGATACTGACATTTTAGCAGTTCACAGTCTTTGGAGGTGGTCGTTCAGGCAATTGGCTAGTTACTTTAAAAAAATATCATTTCCCCTAGGGGTGAAATGAACTCCATCTTGCAAACAGCCCAGGACTGTCATGTCTAATGTTGGAGTGGTCAACAATGGCACCATTTAGGCTATGAACAAAAGTAGCCATAACACTGTTAACAAACTTCCGGGCCTTGTCAATTTTGACAGGATTTGCACCAGCCCTCCACCGGCGCCTCTGGGAGAGCATGATCTTCAAGCCAGGGTGCCGATGGTGAAGCTGGTCCAGGTCCTCCTTCATCTGGTTCAGCAACTGAACACTGGGCACATCCCCCAAGTCATTACCGCCACAGTGGATGAGGAGGACATCCGGGACTGCTCTTCCTCGCAGGGAGTAGGAAAAGAAAGGGAGGACACCTCTCCAGCGCAGTCCACCCCAACCGAACCAGCACACCCTCAGGTCGAGGCCAAGGTTGCTGCTGATGGTCTCTGTAGCTCTCTGGGCTCCACGCCGGACATAGCTGTCTCCGATTATCCATACAGTCACTATGGGAGGAAAATAAATGAGAGTAACAAATGCTTCAGATAATGAGGAATATCAAATAAAGGGTTGCTCATTTTGTTCCTTTGACAATAACATACAAAATAACTAGAGAGCAAAACCTCAAAAAACAGATTAACAGCACACAGTTTATATATATATATATATATATTTATATACTGTGTATATGTATAGTATGTTTGTGTGTAATGTCAACCATCTGAAGTCCTGTAAAGTAAGTCAGGACCATCAACTTACAGGTTGTGCAGTTTGGCGTGGAGGTTGCCATCTTCTTTTTTCTTAATGCTGAAATAAATAAAAATGGTTTAATCAATATAAAAGCACCTTTCTTTTTCTACAGTCAAATTTCATTAATCGCATTTAATTCACGCAACACTGGTCATATCTCTGCTAGTTTACAAAGTTTAGTTACAAATTACATTTATATTTGAAAAACGGTGAAGCACTTAAAAAACAATTGTATAGTGTAGGTTCAAGAACAATTAAATCAAAAGGACAAGTTTTGTAAAGTTACAGGGTATCTTACCTTCAGAATATGCCGGGAACGAGGAGCAGTGACCGCAAGCTGGGTTGTTAGCATAGGTTGTTAGCTTAATACTGAGAGCATGTTAGCTTAGCTTCTTAGCCTGAGCTAGGTCTGGAACGTCACGCTCGGTGGCAGCAGGTCCCGCCCTGTCCCACCTCGGCTCCGCCTCAGCACCGCCTCTTTGCCCTTATTTGGAGCAGGCGGGAGTTAGACTCTGACGTCACTGTCGAGCCGTTAGTGGCCGACTCCGCCTACTAAGGGCTTCACGGCAACAATACAGTCGATGGTTGGGACTAACGCGTTACTGTAACGCCGTTATTTTTGGCAGTAACTAGTACTCTAACGCATTACTTTTTAAATTCAGTAACTCAGTTACTACATGGTGCGTTACTCCGTTACTGCGTTAGTTTTTTTATATAGTCAACAGCCAGGTGAACAGAGATGAGAACTGTACTTAAGTACAGTACTTGAGTAAATGTACTTAAATACGTCCTGTGTCACATGCGGAGACGGGCTGTGGGCGTGTTTGTGTTGTTTACTAACAAGACTATCATGGCGGCGGCGGAGCTCAAGTCTAGTTTCTCCACCTGGAGATATTCTCACTATTTCACTTTTGTCGAGCACAAAGAAAATAACGTTTTAGTTAAATGTAAGTTGTGTCCTGGCGGGTCAAAGAGCCTATCTACTGCCCTAACCAGTCATTCAAATATCTTAAAACATCTGCAAAAACAACATACTGGGACGAAGCTAGGAGCTAAGACCACAGAGACTCAGCCGACGCCACTCCACCTCCACCTGCACCTAAGCAACAGCGGCTGGATTTTAACCAAGGGACTGCTAGCCAGGGAAAAGTCGATAAAGCCATTGCACGGTATGTTGTAGAACACATGCAGGCTATTGCTACAGTGGAGTCACCCGCTTTCAGGGAGCTAGTTAGCATGATAGCATGTCCGGGCGGCACACGGCATATGGGACGGAAAACTTTTTCCAACTACCTGGAGAAAGAATATACAAAAATGTAAAGCCAGCTAATATCGATGCTATCCAGATTGCATATAGTGCATGTCAAGTTGATCAACAGATTGTATTATTCTCCAATGCAATAACAGTACTGAAATGAAGGCTATAAATAAGGGCATTAATATAATGGGAGCCCTTTTTTAAGTAACTAAAACGTTACTTTTAACAGTAACGCATTACTTTTTGGTGTAAGTAATCAGTAAAGTAACTGAGTTACTTTTGAAATGAAGTAACTAGTAATGGTAACTAGTTACTGGTTTTCAGTAACTAGCACAACACTGCTTAGGTGTAACTAAAGTCTGCTTTAAAGGTTGTTTATATTTCACATCATTAATCAGAATCTGCAGAGTTACTAAAGTAAATGTAGTGGAGTAAAAATACCAGGTTAACCTCTGAATTGTAGTGGAGTAGAATATATATTAATGCTGCCCATTATGGATACAAGCGATTTTCACCCATGTAGTAATTACATGTTTTAAATGTGTACACACCAATGTGTTTCCTATCGCCTAAACCTCCAGGGCTGTACACAGTTTAATACTGTCAACTTCAAATTTTTGGAAAAACGAAAACGTCTTTTAAAACTGCAATTCCCAGTAGAGACGTGCCATAGAGAACATGTTGCGAAACACAATAGCCAGCATGTGTAGTTCTGGGGGGGCGTTCGAGTCCAGTTTTGAATAGTCTGCCGTGGTTTCGTTCTATTTCAAAGCGCTTGACGCTCGGCGTAACCTTGGCGCACTGCCACTCCAACATCCAATCACAGAGCTTGAAGATTAATCACGGGATTTGTCAACAGTACTGTAGTCCCAAACGATAGCTGGGGATTATGGGTAGTGTAGTGTCTTCGGCCATCCTAAACTGAAATGTTTTTCGGATATCATATCGCATTAACAACACCACATCTGGCGTCACAGAGATCTTCTGTTACTGTCCTTTCTTCTTAGAGGAAGTACAGAAACACGTAACTGGATTTGTTTTAACGTTTGAGGTGCAATAAACGACACAGCAGCTTTTTGGCATGTTAAAAACTATTATTTTCTGCGTCGCTCATGAGAGTAACAGCTGGCAAAATTACAGCCTCGCCTACTGATTTCAAATGTGTGCTCTAAAATGATATTTATAAATTACTATTATCATTATTATAAGCAAGACAATAAATAGCAAAGATATGTAGAAAATAAACGTATTTAAGATACGTTCATAACGAACGTAACGTGGGAGAAAATACGTTTCTTGCTAAACGTAATTGAGAATGCAGTTTAGTTCTGTGGGAACGTAATATTTAGGAGACAGGGTTGCAAAAAGAACTACAGAGGGTAGGAAGAAAGTGGTGCCGTGGTGGAAGGAGGAATGTAGCAGAGCTATTAAAGAACAAAACAAGGTATTCAGTAACTACAGACATATATGAAACTTCCTTCAAGCTGAAAACTCACAAGCTTATAAAAACTTAGAAGTAAACCATCCATCTCTCTCACATCAGTCCTTATTTTTCTCTCCTCTTACCCTTTGAATTCCCTCTCCTCTCCAGACACAACCAGCGATCACTGGAGGTACAGAAAGATCCGGACCACAAGAATCGCTGTCGTGTTCGTTTTCCCGAGGTCTTCTCCAGCTTCCCGTACAAAGTGAACGTGACATCAGTCAACGCCTTGGGGAAAGCCTCCACCACCATTTCCTTTGAGGAGTCCAGTATAGGTAAGATAGATGGTGTTAGCGTATCATGTCGTGGTATTGTATTGGATGTTTGTAACACCTTAATACAAGAAAAGCTTGCACATGAGGGAGCATGTTTATTTTCTGAGGAGGTTTTAAAGGCTTTGATTTAGTTTCTGAGCTTGGTTCAAAGGGTGCACTTAAAGAAAAATGTTAGACATTTTCACTTTTCTTAAGAGTTACCAAACAACACTGTGCAAAGTTCAGGGACAAATCTAAGATCTTTTTCCCACACCGATTGACAATTACTTGGCAATGAAAAATAAGGACTAAGAGTGTTGAGGCGTCTCTTGGAGGATGCCAACCCTTGAGCAATGAAAATGCGTTTGTTTGACCACAGATGACTGATTTCATTGACTTCTGGTTCCCTTCGGATGTGTTGTGCTCGGTGCCAGAAATAAAATAGAGATTTCAATAGCCAAATAAACGTCACCCATGTGAAGGAGAGTGCACTGCTTTTTTGTGTTGCTTTTGCTTTAACTTACAGTATAGGCCATTAGCGAAAATCCCACTGACTGTGCACCCCTGTCATTACTGGAGGCACTATATAATACACACACTACCTCTGAACCTTTTGTGCAGCAAACACTATTTAATTGAGGCTTGGACGGGATGTGACAGCCGCAAATCAAAGGTCTGCTTTCTCACTACAAGTGCCAAACACAAGCTGCAGTATTAGCACATTTTAGTAATACTAAATGGAAGAATCAAGCATTAAAGTTAAGTTAATGAATTGGTTATTTTTTTTTTAAATGATGGCCTCCGCAATCATGTGGTAAATCGTTTTTTAAAAATTGCAGTTTGGATTATGGAGTTTTGTTCACTTAGGCTGCAGAAGGTTACATAATAACAAGCAAGACGCTTATAATTCATAAACAACTCAGGCTGGAAAGCAGTGAAGAGGAGAAATTCATTTTAAAGAAGGAATGAGAAGTACTTTGAAAGATAAGGGGAAGTGCTGCCAGCAGTCCCCGGCTCTGTCGTATTGCTCAGAGCGCGATATGGGTGTGCATGACGCATAAACACACACAGACACAAACGGGGCTGCGAGCGATTGTGTGCAGTGTGTCGGTCGACAGGTTGGGGTATTGAAAAAGAGTGTGTGTGTGCTAGACTGAGTGTGTACACAAGTAACCAAATGAGGCAGTGACATGCTCTGCCAAGCCCCGGATACAGGACTCATGAAAATGCTAATGCTAGCTGGATTAGCGACCCGGCTGAGGAAATATCCCTCGACTATTGGTGATAGCAAAACACCCCACTGCTCCTTTCTTTCCCTCTGCTTTATCTCCCTCTGCTTTCTCTTTTATTCCCAAATGCCCTTCGTGTGACTTTGTACTTTTTTTAACTGTCCCCAAGCCAAAGCTTTTCAGATAAATGTAAAAATGCCCGTTTTGTGTGACAAATGTCTTCCATCCACACTGTAACCACATTGTAATTGTTCTAATTTATGTCTTTAAGTTTGCTTGTAAGCTTTGAAAAGAATGAAATGTCTACTTATTTGATCCTTTTCTGGGCACTTTTTCACTTTAATTTTAACAGAGGACAGGGTAGAAAATGGAAAAAAGGAATGACATGGAACATGGTCCCACATGTGCTGTAACCACTCGGCTAACGAGGCGCTCCTTGACTATATATTTGAGTTAAGTTGCATCTAGCTAACAAATAAATTGTGTATTGCAACCTAGTAGTACAGGTAAACTTTATGTGGTCTTAACCCATGCCGTTACCTAGCAACGCAATTCTGTTGAACTAGGTAACAGCATGGGTCATTCACTCCTTATTGAATGACATCAGAACATCCTGATGTCATCAAAATTATGACATCATCTTGGCTTTTATGCTGAGTTCCGAGGCTATGCAAGGTGAACTGCATTTAGTCACTTGAGACTCGTGTTTTGGACGACATACATGCTTTTTTGAATATAGCCAGGTTAATATACTTTATAATACCAGGTGAAAATTAACATTATAGGCCTACAACAGATCCAGAGCTACACAATTTACTAATTTGAAAAAAACTCACCTACACTCATTACACATTTAAGTGTTTAATTGATTTCAATCGAAGTAGTAATGGCAAGTTACGCAAATTCAGCAGAGGAGGACCTAGATGAGAATGCTACAATTGCTGAAGGAAATGCCTGCAGCAGAATGTTTTCAGCGCAAGAAATACCTGAAATTGTTGCATTATTTGAGGAGGCAGATGCAGATGGTGGTGGAGGTTTGGATATGGAAGAATTTTGTGTTTTGTTTAAAAAGATGTACCCTTCTGTTAAGAAGGATGAACTTACAGTCCTACATATGCAGATAGATACCAACTGTGACGGTACAGTTGACCTGGTAGAGCTTTTAGACTTCTTAATAGCTAAGGGCAATGCATCGGCAGGGTTGGACTTTAAAAGACCATTCCCTAAACCTGTTGAATTTATACCTGTCGGTCACTATAAAGAAATTGTTGGTGTGATCTTCCGTCCCTTCGAGGACGTCAGACCTGATTTGAGTTTTAGAGAATTAGACGAAACCACCACTTACCAGAGAGGCCAATACATCTCTGTCAGCTCCGATGGTGTACTCACCTTCTGGACGGACAGCTGTACAGATCCATTCACCATACCTCTATATGTGAAAGAAAATGCACTTCCTTTTTCACACCACAAGAAAATGTCTGTTCGTGACATGCAGTACATTCAAGAATTGAAACAGCTGGCTATCTCCACCTCTGACAGAGAGCTTTTATTTTATGACTGCTCTGAAATACCCTCGATTTTTGCAGTTAACCACTCTCTGATTCTAGAGGAAAGCATTGTCAACACCATTAACTACTGGTCAAATGGCACTAAAGCAATGTTTTCATTTGGTGATGTACGAGGGGTTTTGACTGTTTTCATCTCCTACAACGTAAAGAAAAATGGCCTCTTCAACCGTGACGCATTTGAAAAAATCTCTCTGCGTGATTATCCTACAGTATACATTTCCAACCTTCTAAACAACCATTCAAAAGACTTTCTTTGTCTTAAAGTCTCAATTTTTAGTGACATATGCAGCCAGATCCAATACTTTCCAGTTCTTAACTCATTTGCCATTTGTGGAAGTTCATCCAAGACAATGGTCCTGGCTGCCCTACCAACCCCACCCAGAACCACTTTTTCAAAATCAATCTTTAGGAGCAGTGGAGATGAGGGGTTTTTCACCTGTGTTGAATACTCTCCTTCTGCTGAGTTATTGTTGACTGGTGGTACAGATGGCTTACTACGGTTGTGGTTACCCCACAAAAGAGACACCTGCCAAAAGTCTTTGGTGGGACACGTCAGGCCCATTACAAACATTGTCGTAAACAGAATGGACCGAACTGTCATCACTTTATCTGATGACAAAAATGTTCGTGTTTGGTCTTTGAAGAGATTGGAGTGTAAGCAAAGCATCGAGATTCAAGGCATGAGACCAGCTCGTATCTCCAGTATGTGTTACAACATACTTAACAATGATTTAGTTCTGGCTAACACAGATCTAGTCAAATATTTTGGTAGGGGAACAGATGCTTTTAAAGAAACATTAACATCCCATGACAAGCCCCTGTGCAATGCTCTCTATCACAGCATTTACAAAAAGGTTGTCTCTGTTTGTCGAAAAGGTGAGGCTACACTTTGGGATGTCTTAACAGGAAAGGCTGTCATGCAGTTTAAGGTCACTCCATATGGGGGGCACACTGCCATTGCATTTGATATACCACAGCGGAGACTAATCACAGTTTCCAAGGACGGGAAATTAAAACTGTGGAACTTCATCACTGGAGTGTTGCTTGAAGAATTTCCTATTACCTTGCCAAGTGAGGTGACAGGTATTGTCTGCATGGACAATAGTGTGTTTGTGTCGGGAAGGAACTCCAACAGAATTTTTGTCGTGGATTTGGAGGGTTATGACAACATATTTTTGGAACACGATTATTCAGATGACATTTGCTCAATGGATGTGCACGAAAAAACACTTCTTGCGGCCTCTTGCAATGGAAATATTGTAATGTGGGATGTTGAATCTAGGGAGGTTCTCTACTGGCTGAATGGCAGTCAGAGCCCTCGAACTTACATTACAAGAATAACAGGCAGGACAGGGTGTTTGCCTGATGGGAAGACACACAAAGAAGAAACTGGAAGGAAAAACACTGATGTGAACACTGGTCCTATTGTTTTATGTTTAAAGACAAGGAAGGTCAATGTGCACACAGCCACACTGCTGACTTCTGCCGATGGCTTTATAAGTGCCTGGTCGATAAAAAGCAAGGGAGGTTTGTTAGGGAAGTTCAGGGCAGTGAATGATGAAGATGCAATCATTACCACGATGTCCACTGATGTCAATGAAAAAATATTGCTGACTGGGGATAGTACCGGCAGGATTTGTCAATGGGACATTCAGAGATTTGGATTTAAGGATAAGGCAAACACAGGGCCATTCGAAGACATAAGAGGGTGGCGCGTGTCATTGTGTCCACCTCCTCTTTTGGGCACCTGGAAATCTCACCTCTCAGGGGTGGTGAGTGTTCAGTTTGATTCTGATTGTCAAAAGATTATTACTGCAGGGTTGGACTGCAATATCCAGCTGTGGAAAAACACAGGTGACCACATTGGATTATTTGGGAAAGATGAATGGGATGCTGATGCAAAGAAAACTACACAGAAGGAAAGAAGACCAGTGTCAGCAGGGAAGGGAAAACAGATACCATTTAAGTATTTCAGGCCAGAAAGGGAAGTGAAGAAAAAACTGGAAGATTACCTCGACAACATAGAGAATGAACCTTCTTTCCTACCCCGGGATGATCTAACTGATAAAGAGATGGACCGTATCTTTAGACGGTTAATGAAAATACAACCAAGTATTGACACAATACATGAGAGATTCAAACAACAACAGTCCATACGCTCTGACAAACAATGTGCTAGTGTGGTCCAGCAGGAGGCAGAACAAGCTTCTAAAGTGCAGCTCATGAATAGTAAAAGTTCAATCGGGCCACACCCGCCTCAGAGCCCGCTCATCAGTGGCGATACAGCAGACCCTGATTTGAAACAGCCTGGATCTAAATATGGCCGTGTGATCAAGCATCAGAATAAAGACCCTTTACAAGGCAGGGTCCCAACACCTTGTCCACCTGACATCGTGCCAAGCCAGCAGCGGTCTGAGCTAACAACAAAGCATTCACTCTTGCCAACCATCCCGAAAGGTGTTCAGCGCACACATAATCAGACCCAGTTCAGGCCACACCCGCCTCAGAGCCCACTCCTCAGAGGCAAGACAGCAGACCCTGATTTGAAACAGCCTGGATCTAAACATGGCCGTGTGATCAAGCATCAGAATAAAGACCCTTTACAAGGCAGGGTCCCAACACCTTGTCCACCTGACATCGTGCCAAGCCAGCAGCGGTCTGAGCTAACAACAAAGCATTCACTCTTGCCAACCATCCCGAAAGGTGTTCAGCGCACACATAATCAGACCCAGTTCAGGCCACACCCGCCTCAGAGCCCGCTCATCAGAGGCAAGACAGCAGACCCTGATTTGAAACAGCCTGGATCTAAATATGGCCGTGTGATCAAGCATCAGAATAAAGACCCTTTACAAGGCAGGGTCCCAACACCTTGTCCACCTGACATCGTGCCAAGCCAGCAGCGGTCTGAGCTAACAACAAAGCATTCACTCTTGCCAACCATCTCGAAAGGTGTTCAGCGCACACATAATCAGACCCAGTTCAGGCCACACCCGCCTCAGAGCCCGCTCATCAGTGGCGAGACAGCAGACCCTGATTTGAAACAGCCTGGATCTAAATATGGCCGTGTGATCAAGCATCAGAATAAAGACCCTTTAAAAGGCAGGGTCCTCCTAACACCTTGTCCACCTGACATCGTGCCAACAACAAAGCATTTACTCTTGCCAACCATCCCGAAAGGTGTTCAGCGAACACATAATCAGACCCAGTTCAGGCCACACCCGCCTCAGAGCCCGCTCCTCAGAGGTGGCAGCAGCTTAAAAACAAGCTATTCCCAGACACCTCGATTACGTTTACCTCCACTCACTGAGAAAGTACAGCTTACCACACGTAGCCGGCTGCAATAATGCTACAAACACCATTTCCAATTCCAATCTCATCTCAGCTTTGATTGTCATTTTGGGTTTTCTCCGGTTACTCCGGTTTTGTCCCGCATTCTAGTAAATAGAAAAAAAAAAACTTTTAATGACCTTCTGCAGATTACAATACAACATTTATGTAGCAGTGCACACAGTGAAGGTGAACACACTTTACCTTTTTCAAACATGGAGTTGTAAAAGCTCTTAATACCAAGAGCTCTGGATCTTTTAAATAGGGCCCGGTATTTATAAACTTGGCAAACAATAATCTTATGAATGATTAAATAAGTTCTGAAATAATACAATAATAACCAAATTATGAAATAAATATTGTGAAATGTATACCTACATGAATAAATAAATAAAAGCTGTTAATCAAACAGACATTTATGTTGATCTACATTTATTATTTTATGTTTCTGTAAATGAGTCTGATGTATTATCACTCGCGAGAGACGAGCCAATGCCACGTCATCAGAGGACTACGGAGGAAGGCCCGCCCCGTCTACGCCAGCCAATCGATGAAGACTATATACAAGTGTGAACGTATATAACCAGATGTTTAATATAGAAACAGCCGTTTTTATTCTACAGATTTGAGAAACAGCTGCGCCAAGTGGACTGTCTATCACTGAAGTAGAAAAGACCTCGGCCGAGTACTTCTGCAAACTTATTGTATCACTTTATTAATAAATGATGTTTACTTGACGAGAAGCTTCCTGAATTATGTTCAGCTACTCTACCTCAAAGTAATTACACGCAACACCCCTGACCCTTATTCTGAAAATACACTTTTCAGTAGCTTATAACATTGATTTATATTCCATTAATGTATGTGCCCATTAGTGGACATGCACTGGAATTGAATGTTCTATTTTATCCCTGCACAGTCTGCTTTTAAATTGTGTTGTGCAAAAGTAAAATTTCAGGTGATGTTCGCTCTCAGGTTGGAGACATACTAGAAGATTATTCAGCCAGTGAAGATCATATTTGACCATCAAATGCAGGCCAAATCCTAATTGTTGGCAAATGTTATCGGTAATGCGAGGGATTTGCATGACTAATTTTAACTACTGTGAGACAACCCAGTCTCACGGCATTTCGTGTTATAATCACAACATTTAATCTAATGGTTCGTGTTAGTTTTGAAATCCGAGCGCAATGTGCAAAGTTTGCAATATTATTTAATGAATCGTTTACTCTATTTTAAAGTATAATACTATTGCTGCTTTACACTTGAAGAAGATCAGCATAGATTTACAGTAAGAAAGCCTCCAAAAAGATAGTCTGAAGCGTTCAAACTTTTCAAAATTACTGCGGATGTATTCTTGCGGTGTCCGTCTTCTTTACTTTTTCCAAACGTTCTTAAGTGTCTCACATAGTTTGCCTTCTCTCACCCCTCCTGTCTATCTCCCCCTCCCCTCATCTCCTTCTTGTTCCTGCATTGTTAAAAGTCTTTCTCACGCCATTCTAGGTTGTAAGCCACATTCATTATAGGGGACAACGAGGCAGATCGTAAATAAATAAAACAATTTCATGCTTCCTGGTGCACTTCTGAATTGTGAGTGGGACTAAGACGATTCTCAACTGTCCTTGTCCATCCGACCAAAGCTGGGACGAAATTACATGAGAGTGTGTGTGTGTGTGTGTGTGTGTGTGTGTGTGTGTGTGTGTGTGTGTGTGTGTGTGTGTGTGTGTGTGTGTGTGTGTGTGTGTGTGTGTGTGTGTGTGTGTGTGTGTGTGTGTGTGTGTGTGTGTGTGTGTGTGTGTGTGTGTGTGTGTGTGTGTGTGTGTGGAAATGCCACTGAGAGCCTGTCAGTTCCAACAGCCTCGCTCTGCTCTAATGACCAGCTTGACCTTTCCCTGATAACCGGCTGAATGACACCATCTCCCCTCTCTCTCAATCCGGCCCCCTATCTCTTTACACTCGCTGCCTCTCTATCTCGCTCTCCATCACTGTTTGCTATGTGTGTTTTTCACACAGTTTTAACGCACATATATATTAACTCATGGGCGTTGTGTTGTTTTTTTGGAAAGGTGATCCTGAAAAGAACGCTGCATTAATACATTAACACATTTGGCTTGGTTTGTACGCTTGTGCTCTTGTTTATCCAACAGTGTGTTCTTTACTCAAATCTGTTCAAACATAGTTCTTTGTTGCCATACACACTGATGAGAAATGTGTTTGGATTCTTCCAAAACGTAGCTACCTCTGTTTGAAATGTGTCAGTGGCCACTTTATAAGATGATCTGTAAGCGATACGAGAGACAATTCTAATGTCTCTTACATCTAATGGCATGAGAATTAAACATTTCGATTGAGTGGTATTAAAATGAGTGTTGGAAAGAAATGAAAAGGAAAAAATACATTTATCTAAACTGACACATTTAAAAATGTTAGAAAATAATTTCACTTCGGGACTTTTATTGAATCCTTAGTTTGGCCACAGGAGGGCTGCAGAGGGTCCCTCCCTGTGCGCTGTCTGTGGTGCTGAATCTCTCTCTCTCTCTCTCTCTCTCTCTCTCTCTCTCTCTCTCTCTCTCTCTCTCTCTCTCTCTCTCTCTCTCTCTCTCTCTCTCTCTCTCTCTCTCTCTCTCGCTCTCTCTCTCTCTCTCTGTGCCTGTCTCCATGGTGCTGAATAATTCAGATGCATCATGGTATATCCCACTTCTCTGATTTAATATCTCCTCTGTCCTCATGTGACATGCAAATCAATGAAGTCCACCATCAAGATGCTCCCGTTCCTTTGCTCTGTGCATAAGGGATAGGTGAAGCAGGATATCAGTGTGTCATGCTGCATTAGTAACTATTCACCTTTTGGCAGACATCCTGCAGTGAGCTCTAAGAATACTGATGATGTTTGCCTCTCAAATCAACAAATCACTCCACTGCTTGTCAGCCTTTAACAACAAAACACACAGTCGACTATTGGGAGTTTAAGTGGTGATTCCCGTGATTGCATTGAACATATCACTCTTGTAGAGAACTGACCAAAATGCCAAATATTTGTTGTTTTAGAGCATTTCTGATTCTGAAAAAAAATTCAGAAGTGCATCAGGGAATTTCGTTTCAAGGTTATCTGAACAAAGGCAGGCATGTCTTTCCAGGTACAAAGCAACTGTGGACATCATTCAAAACACAGGAATATAAAAAGTTGATCAAAGAATGTGGAGCTCAATCAGACAATGAGCAAAACACTCGCAAATCTCACTGAATACAACGTCAAAGGAAACAAGCTTAAACGGAGAAAAATCCAACCACTGATTGTATTTGAATTTCCAAATGGATCCCTAATGAGAAAATCATTTTCAACAAAAACAACCAAGCTCATTAAAGACACTCCATCAAAAGAGATTAAATTGATAGGATCTTAGATCTTTGTTTGAGACAACATTGGATTTTACATCAGTGGTGAAATTGAAAAGCATGGCAGGTCTGACCCACTATGTAGATGATTAGCATGTTTGCCATTTGATATATGGGAGCCAATAATATCCCCCACTCAAGGTTTTAATATGATCATTGTTTCATATTCATAAAATATAAATACTGATTTAAGAAATAACCATTTGTTATTGGTTGGTCCTCAAACTGCTGAAGAGAATACTGTTTATTTTAAAATGTGTCATCTCTTTCATTTTATGACTTTGAAGGCTAGCAATACAGTGTAGTGTCTGCTTTCCAACACAGTTAAAACATGTCCTTCTCTAGTTACAGTATGATGTTTACAGTGTTCATTGCCCAGTCATTGGTTTTCATGCTGGTCTCTTCCACCTTCTAGTGATGCTCCGAGAAACTGCAGCCACTAAGAGTGTACTGTATCTCTGTAAATGCCTTGCTCTAATGATTCTGCCGTTATAAAAATTGTTCTCAAATACAAAAACAGTACAGATTATCTACCATCTACTTCATTGCAAAACACTATTGAATACGTCTTTAACCAAACCATTTGCCTTTGTGAATTAAATCACAATGAAGAGGAACAACTATTTAAATATAATTTGTATAAAATAGGTAACACTTAAAGGTCAGACATAACATTTATGTCAAGTTCTTTAACGTAGCCCAGATGCTAGAGTGCTATTTCAAGTGTCCAACATATTAACAGTCAACTATTTTAAACCACTTTTTTTACTCATCCTTTCTGAACATTTTATGATAAGAACAACGGCCAGTGTTGGTGTTCTTTCATACTTGCCCCTTTTGTTTCCGTTATCATACTTTCTGAAATGTCTTAAGTAATAAAACAATAGATGTCCCCATTTGCTGTTCAGCTCATGCCCTCTAGGTGGCAGCAACGCGACATAGCAGCCTGCTCACACAAACACCACAGAAGAATAGTGAAGCCTGGAGAACCGGTCGGATAACATGGCATGGGGTGAGTAACGATATATATATATCAACCGGCTGACACAAATGACCGTAAAACCATTTAAGCCACCGAAAATACAGTTAAAAACAAACGTTTTAATGGTAAACGAACGATGTCATGTTGGATAATTCACTAAATAGCAGAGCTAATCGTGACAGCTGCTTCCGCCTACACATAGCAGCATCTCTGTCACTGTTAGCCGTTAGCTCTCTGATATTGTAGCTCTGTAACAAAAGGTTATACAACGTGTCTTTATTCACTAACGTCTTGTTAACGTCAAACGAATAAAAAGTGAATTGGCTTAATTAACCATGCTGACGTTACACCAGAGAACACCGGTTGCTAACAGCAGGTGACAGAAATAACTAGCTAACTAATTAAACATCCATACTCTGGGGCATTACATCACGTGTTTCTTTTTTCAAATGCAAGAGACTGCAGCTCGAGATGCACTCACAGAGACTGCTCGTGGACCTGTCGTACATTTCTCTGTATTCCATGAGAGACACAGACCTATTTTCGTGTTCCCTCCGGATTTAAAGACACGGAATGTCTCTCAGATGAACGCTGTGTTTGATGAGGAGGGACAGGCTGTCTCTGGGGTCTGTTCTGGTTGTTCATGAGGCATTTACTCAAGTCAAAGTACAAATACTATGGTCTTGTAGTATTCCACTACAAGTAAAAGTACAAATAATATGGTCTTATAGTATTCCACTACATGTAAAAGTACAAATACTATGGTCCTTAATTACTCCACTACCAGTAAAAGGTACAAATACTTTGGTCTTAAAGTACTCCACTACAAGTAGAAGTATACTCTACCCTTACAGTACTCCACTATACTTATGTAAAGTACAGATATGACAATGAGTACAATGCTTGAATAAATGTACTTAGTTACTTTCAACCACTGGCATTGTTGTTTATTAAAAATAAAAAGGGACATTCAGAATAGGACTGTTGTTTACAGTGTTTATTTTTGTGTGCTAATTGTTGTGCTAAAATGCTTCAGTTGTATATTACTTATTTATATTGATTTATAAGACTCCATAAACAGTATTAGAGTTGAATGTGATACAACAATGTTATACTATGTATTATTGTGGAGGGTTGTTGTTATGCCTGATTGCCCTTTCGATTGCTCAATCTGTGGTCATTGGAGCAGCATAGAGAGAACATCGTGCCTTTGTTATGTATCTTTGTACCAAGCATGAAGCAGAAGCACACACAGACATTTAACTTGTTTGATTCATATTATATATATTAGGCAAATTCACTAGTTTATTTTTTTGTTATTTAACAACATGGGGTACAAACATATACTGTAAATATGTAAACAAATATACATTTATGTAACCATCTGTTCTTTGCCTCTTACATTTCCCCTCTCTTCACCAGGCTACCTGACTCTTGCTGACCCTCAGTGACGATTGGCCCACTCAGCCATCAGTCAATATGCAAGGATTCTACTCCAAGCTGGATGCGGTTCCCCTGCTGGGGGCGGGGGGCCTGGGGGGGGAGGGGGCCCCGCTCCCTCTGAGCCTGGCTGTGGAGACGGAGAAGGCTCAGGCCCTGCTGCAGACCTTTAGCTCCGCCTCCCTGCTGGCGTCGGCAGGCCTCGGCATGTTCTGTGTGGTGGCGGACCACGGCCTCCAGCTGTCCGTCATCCAGAACCACCTGTGGCTGCGCGCCGCCCTGGACAACGCCACGCACGGATTGGTGGGGCTGTGGTCGTGGGCCGTGGTGATTGGACTGAGAAAAAAGAGCGACGTGTACGAGGTGCTGCTGGCCGGCCTGCTGGCCTCCATCATCGACCTGGACCACTTCTATATGGCGGGGTCCCTGTCACTCAAGGTAGACCCGCCCCCTGCTGAGGGCTCTTCTGCATGTTTAAGACTAGAAATGTACCACATTTGGAAAGTGTGCAATATAATTCATAGGAATTTGGGAGAAAATATCTTATTTAGCAATTCATCACAATAAAGTATAGGATGACTTTTTATATTTTTATTACAAACAATGCTCTTTTTTTATTGAAGTTCTTCAACTTAGTACGAACTTACTAATGACATGCTATATAATTACTTTTTTATCATATTTTAAACAAAATACTCTAAAGGGCTAGCAGGTTGTGTGCACAGACAGAAAGATCAATAAATACAAGATGAAATTCAAAGTAGATATTGTAATGATGTGTTTCTGCTGAAGTACATCCAGAGATACTTTATCTTAACTCCCTCCCTCCAGGCAGCCGTCTCCCTCCCCCACCGCCCCCCCCTCCACTGCTCCTCCATCATCCCCGTCCTCTGTCTCTCGCTGCGCTTCCTCATGTGGATCGGACGCCTCAAAGACGCCTGGTGCTCCCTGCCGTGGATGCTGTTCATCTCCATGGCGACGCACCACGTCCGGGACGCCGTGCGCCACGGCCTGTGGGTGTGTCCGTTCGGAAACACGGCACCCCTCCCCTACTGGCTGTACGTCAGCACCACGGCAACGCTGCCCCACCTGTGTTCTGTGCTCATGTACCTAACAGGGACCAGGGACGTGATCTCCACCAAACACGGGGTGGCCATCGATGTGTAGACGTCCTCCCTGATTGGTTGGTGATCTGGTGGGGATACAAGATGCTCTCTGAGACGACTTTTAGACATTTTAAATTACTGGAGAAAACATTTGAAAGATGAACTTGTTCTTTCAGCTTATTGGAGAGAAATGTTGGCGAAGAATCAAGTTTTTTTCACCCAAAAGGATGAGAAAACTGTCAGTAGGACAACAAAATATGGGTTTTCTTTGGAGTCGTGTATAATAATTGGCTTTTTCGAAAAAGAGTGTATGTGCCCAGTATGGATTTTGCTCTTTATGGTATGAAACGATCAGGATCCTGATACCTGTCTCCTGTGCTAAATGCTAACGGAGGGACCCCTTAAACCTTCGTCATATCGTTCCGCAGAGGCGTTCCCGCTCTCTGGTCATCTTCAGGACATGAACCCTAACCACTATCACGTCCTGTCCTAAGAAGGAACACTCAAGGAAAAGTCAACCAAAGTTCAACCCCCCCCTCTCTGACAGACCTGTTATCAGTGTCACTCTCACCCTGAGTATGTTCTTCCACTGTGCTTTTAAAACTGTGAATCTGCCATAGTAGTGAAGTTTAGTGTATCGTACGTTCATTGTAGAGTTTTAAAGGAACAGACACACCTTTCTTCTCATGGCTCTGCCACTACTGGTTGGATAATTTTCACTCAAAGATACGTTTTCCTAGAAGAGCCCAGAAGTTTCCGTGCTAACCGTGGATCAGGATGTTGTTATAAATCAGTTTGTTTCTAACATGTGCGGCCTCTAGTCTTTTGACTTTAGGGTAGTTGGATTTAACTGATTTCTGTAGGTTTCATTCTTACCGTTGCAAACGTCCACCTTGTGCTTTTTGACAGATTTGGCTCCACTGTGGCAGCAAAAGCTAAGTATGAAATTAGTCTTTTGTATTTTATAATGTCATGGCTATGTGACCTCTCTATTTGACATCAATCATAAAAAAGCTGAGGGACCCGGAGATAGGCTGGATTCATATTTTTGAAGTGTTAAACATTCAAATTAGGGCTGTCAAACGATTAATATTTTTAATCAGATTAATCACAGCTTAAAAATTAATTAATCATGATTAATCACCATTCGAACTATGTCCAAAATATAGTAGTTTTGGCACAAGTCCGTTGTACAGACCGACGTTAACAGCAGCCCTGTATGTGCACACGGAGACCGACTCTGTCGTCCGGTGATCTAACCGCCTTCTGGAAAAGCTTCACAAGTACGTCGGTACGCAAATGCGCTTTGTGACACAAGTGACGGTACGCATTTCAGAGTACATAACCTGCGTACCAGTTATGTGCACCCCTGTACCAGAGCCATATTATTACTATTATATGGCTCTGCCCTGTACTACAGCACAAGTATTCTCCGTCGGGACTTCCTGCAACAACACCACGCCGTTATCAAAGATGTTCTATTGAGAAGACGATCACTACGTGACAAAAGTTTTCAAAACCGTGGCTGCAATCAATCTGACTAACTGCTGCCTGTGCAATTTACTCCGCGCGAGTTGGCAGACTTTATTTTGCTTACTTTAACATCATTTCTCATGGTCGGGCTAAGCCATTTCTTGGTATGGGTGTAGCCTACCCCAGCCATACCCTGGCGCTGCCACTGGTGGCACGTATGGGGCGGGCCATTCTGCACATGCGTTAAATGCGTTAAATATTTAAACGCAATTAATTCATAAAATTAATTACCGCCGTTAACGCGATAATTTTGACAGCACTAATTCAAATGAATCGTTTGTTCACCGGTGAGTCCAACGCTAGTAATATCTTCATATTACTTGCTGTATAGGGTTCTGTGATGAAATGATTGATCAAATACATGCTGAAATGTAGTGGTGAAGCCATGAGTAGGACATTTATTTCAAATATTTATCATGTACAATCATTTACTAAGACATAAAACATTTAGAGGTAGGAAGTCATTGCACTGCTTGTTTCATTCCTTAACAGTATAGTTTACTGTATTATACATGATGCATTATATGTGGTAACAGAGTAGATTTAGTGACTTTTAGGAACTTATTCAAGTTATTTGAGTGTCATTTTCAGTGTAAAAGGGATAGTGGACTCGTCAAGACTTAAGCCTGCTTCTATCTTTTTGAATTCGGACCGATTTGAAGTTAAGTTTAATCACTTTTATCTCAAATATCAGCTACAAAATGTGTTTTTGTTTTTGTGGAGCGGCTGGTGACTGTAAGATCGTAGTGATGCTTTTTGTCCACTAGGGGGCTGCAGTGAGCTTCAAAATGTGTCCTTTGGAATAAATCTGGTCTTAAAATTTGAATAATTGCACAGAAAATTCCAAAATGTACTGAACTTCAGAAAGTTATTTTGTGGCTGCCATTCCGTTTTTGTTGCCAGTGTCATTTTAAAGTAAAATAATTTATTGTTGCTGCTTATGTTCAAATGGTAAACTTTATTTATGCAATATTAAGTTGAATTTTGCACAATTTCATTTATTTTTATTTTAAATTATTTGTTATATGTTGAACATGTTTTATGACGAACTTCATTAGTATTAAAGTATAGATAGTCATGATGGTTTTAATGTGTCCTTTCTTTCTCAATAAAGTATATCCTGTGTATATATCCCTTGTTTGTGAATCAATATGCTTGTTAAACTATATATTGTGACTTTTTAACATTTTTAATGATAATTTTCGTGGCATACCAAATATCTTAATCTAGGTGTCACGTACAACAGGGGAGCTATACAACCTTTCCATACCGAATAAACATATCAGATTTACTGTTTGTTACTGTGTGTGACTGCGTGTGTCAAGTTCTGTATATCTACATGCATCGCTAAACCCAAAAGAAGTACTTCCTCTTTTATGTCGAACAATGCGCAGTAGGGCCCATAGATATATATAAACTAGGGCTGTCAAGTTAACGCGTTAACGCAAAAAAAAAATTAACGCCACTAATTATTTTAACGCGATTAACGCATGTGTATTTTTTTTCCTCTGCCGCCCCGTAGTTTCAGAGCGCATCGAGTTTAAAATACCATCTACAAGCTGATGCTGACAGCCCCGCTCCTGCCGCCCGCTTGTGGCAGATCACACCATAGATATATATAAACACTAGATGGCTCATGGGAGATTTTCCAGCGTAGCTGACCGGCCGCCATCTTGCTACAGTCAACAGTTACTCTGATTCGCGTTATGGTAGCTGTTGTAAGGTGAGTGATCTGCACAAAAATACTCTTAACTCGCTGAAATCTTGACTGATTTACAAACGGTTTGGTTTATTATAAACATTATTAGCATGGCTATGATACAGGATGCTTGGACATGTTGAAATTGCAGCTTTTCTTTGTGTATGTGGTTGTATTTATTAGCTGGCTAATAACAAGAGGCTGTCAGTGAGACCTAGTATTACAAAGTTCACCCAGCAACTTTACACCAGTGGGAGAGGCAGAACTGCTCTTTCTTTTCAACATAACTTAAGTTACACATGATTTCTTCCAAGTGGTTTGGCTTGTTAAAAACATCTTGCATTATGATACAGGAATTTGCTGGCTTTGTGTTTACAGAAGTACCTGACTATGCCAGACTTTTGTGCAGCCTACGGATGCTCCAATCGCCGCTGTCTGCAAACAAGAACCCGTGGGATCACCACATATGTTTATGTTTGCTCAGTCTAATAAACCCATAACATGGTTGTGAAAGAATACCAAAGCTGAGGCTGGACGATGATTGATTGTTAGTGTGCCATGTGTCACTGTGTGTCTTATTGGTTTTGTGGTATACTGTATTTTATTTGATTGTGTGCAAGACACATTTAAAACAAATAACCTTGAACCTTGAAGCCCCATCTCTCCCCACCTGCTCCTGCTTCCTACATCCCCTCCACACCACACCAAGTTGTTCTTCTTAATAATAATAATACATTTATGTTGGGGGGCCGCCTTTCATAACACCCAAGGACACCTTATAGGGGCAATATAGGGAACAATTTAAACATTGGATTTTGTGATATATCAGCCGGGGTGAGACAAGACAAACCACAAATGGACTACAGAAGGACACAAAATGACACATGGTACAGTTTATATTATTCTTGGTCTTTTTTCAATAACATATTTCAAAGGTTCTGGATTTGTTTACAAATCTAGAAACTAAATACAAAACTAGGATGATATGAAGATCTCATGTCAAAAATAATTGTGATAAATGAGACAGAACTGGCCTGTCTGTGAGCACATTTTATGTTGGTTTGGTTCTTCTGATAAAGGTGTGAATATCTAAATAATATACCAACATATGCTATTGTCATTTGTTGTGTCCCTGTTCTTCAAGCTAAGGCATTGCTAAATTAACAACTCTTGGCTTACAGAGTGGTAACATGAGACCGATTTTTATATATAAAATATAAATGTATTTTAATTTTATAATTTATTTATAATTTATTTTAAATATTAACAATATAATCAAATAAATGGAAATATATACACCGGCAAATATTTAATATAAATACCTTGTGTGTGTGTGTGTATAGCTATTGCTTTATCTGATTAATGTTATTTTCATATGAAAGTCCATGATTATAAGTATGTAGTATCATAACTACATCTTTGATGTTTATAAAAAACCAAACCGTTTGAAAATTGGTGGGAAATTGAGCAAGCTATGGTTATTTAAATAGTAAACCATAATGTTATGAATGAGAGAACTGCCTGTGGCAAGATGGCGGCCAAGTGCCAATGTCGGTCTCCATTGGCCAGCAGCGCGGGTGAGTCATCTAGTGTTTATAAACACAATAGAGAGGCGAAGTCCCTCCCTTTCCGGGAGCCTCCATGGGACCCCGGAAGCGTAAAATTATACATTGAAGTCAATGGAGAGAGAAAGGTTATCTTTTGATCCCGTTTGAATTGTGCCACGAATGACACATATGATGTTTGTCAATTTAAAAGAATATTTTGCAAGTCAAAAAAATTAAAATGTGTCGTAAAACTGTGAAGTTACACATTTTTTTGTGTGAAACCACTGAGTGAACTACAGTTCTCTGGTCTCGCACAATACGCGTCACCATCACAAAGACGGCCGTCACGTTAGCAAATTTCACCTGTTTCTTTCAGAATGAGAATAAAAGTATAAAACGAGGTGAACATCACTACAAGTCTGGACACGTTGAGAGCTGTACATACACGAAAGGGGAGTTAGTCGGTTCTGTAAGAGCAGCGGGACCGGCTTTACAAGATGTTGGTGAGTAATATGAGTGCAATGTGTAACGTTAATGTCAGCTAGCTAACATTAGCTAACAAGGTACACTAACGTGTTTTGTTTCAGTAACTAGTTTTCTCCTTAAAGGGAAATGGAAACAATTTTCAAACTGCTTTCCATGCGACAATATTACCATTAGGAAATGTATTTATCTAGTCTATTTCCAATATAAACGATCGAGATACGCGAATTTACTTTTTGAAATATGTGCCTAATGACCATGGGCGCTTCCATTGCTCCGGGACTTTCCCAGTGACGTCACTGATTGGGTACGGCTTCCTGGGCCAAAGCTCAATAACAAACAACATGGCATGCAATGCACCAGTAGTTTACATTACAAGAAAACGGTCGTCGTCAGGAGTTTATTGTATTGCCCCAGGCTGCACAAATGGATTTTATACAAAGAAGGAAGAAGTACATTTCCATAGGCTGCCACTAAAGGATGAGAAGCTGCTCAAAGTCCAGTCTGGATGCCTGGTTCAATACAAAACATTGGATTTGAAGCCAGGATCTGTTCCCACAATATTCGATTTCTCAACGTATGCAGTCGGGAACACCGACCGTCCCAGCACGTCGGCCGCGCAAGACAATGACAGTGTCAACAAACGTGAAGTTCGAGCCACCAAACGAGTTGCTTCAGCTGCCGAGAGAGAGGTAAATATTGCAGCACTACCAGATTACTAGCTCACACATGTATTTACTGACACAGTGTGACCTTATTAATTAACGCAATCGCGTCCAAACTAAATGGTAGCTATTATGACGTACAATAGAGAATTGGGGGTGTTCTATAGCTCAACTAATTAAACTGGCATACACACGCTCATCTGTCGAAAACAGCCCTAAAAAGGCTAGTATTGCTATTGATGGATGGTATTGCAGGACCCAGAGCGGACAGCAGATAACGGAATTGCAGTTGTATTGCTTATAGATTATCAGAACATTTCAAAGGGGACACAGCCCCATTGGATATTAACCTATGGATTAACTACATCATCGTTTTTATCGTTGTAATGCCATTGAAGACCAGTTTAGACCAGACAATGAGGAAGGTAAGCCGTTAGCCTGGCGTATGTTAGTACCTAGCGCCACTTGTTTTGATGTACGTTTTTGTGGATAACCTCGCGAGTTTGTATCTTTCAGTGTTGAGGTGGGCACCGTTAGATTCCGTGTCTCCTTGCGATCATAAACGATGTGTTGGATGTGCGGCTAGGATAAGTAATAAGGGAGCTAGGAGTGATTTTCGGTGCAGTAATAGGTTAGCATTTTCGCTCGGGGCTAATTCAGAGGCTCACTGTTAGCATTGTGTTTTTTTAATTTTTTTATTCCGGATCGTATGCCACTCTATTCGACCGAATCGGTTCATAAGCATAGGCCATGGGATGCCTGGTAACTGTAGATGCTTCCACATCAATGTCATCTCCCGACGAATAGTCAAATTCATCGTTCAAAACGTCGATCTCATTGCAAAATTCCTCCATCGCTGCCATATCTGCTACGTTGTGTTGACTTCAGGTGGAGCGAAAACACAGCCAGTCGTCACCATTTGGGACTCCCCTAATGGCGGCGGCCTGGTCCCGGAATTCCCCACCCGGCCGGCGGATAATTAATTTTCTTTTGGCGAGTAATATCATATACAATAAATATTACGATCAATATCCATTGTAAAATGAATAAACTACCGGAATATTATAACTGTAATTGGTGTTTCCTTTCCCCTTTAAGAACTTCGTGGTCTCTGTGTATGCTGTGGATAACATTAGTGTTCACAAGAACAAGGTACACTCCCGTGTTTTGTTTTAGTTGCTCTTCAGATTGAAGCGGCCAGTTTTATATCGACTATACTGTATGTGTGATCTCCTTTTACATCTCGTTGTGTCATTTGAGTTTATTTGCTGTGTGTAGAGTCAAGGGTTTTGGTTATCTTGTCAATTTGTTTGGTTATCCAGGCACAGCTGTGTGTGGCTCCCTCTGGTACACTGGTATGTGTTTTCCTAATGTAGAGAGCATTGATTAATTAATAAACTACACACTGAGTCTAGATCCTGACCACATCCTTTTTTATTGTTCATCAAATGTTTTTCAAAAATGTATTTATACACATTTAGAAAAATACAATGTACAATCACAACCAGTACAACACAAATTACAAAAAATACAGAAAAAACAAACAATAACAACAATCAGACAAGAGGACAAAACTATGGAAAAATAACCCCTCCCACCCCCAGATCCAGACCATCCTTGTATTATTGCTCATTCAATCTATTATAGCATGCTAACAAACATGGTACTTACTTTATTTGTACAGATCTGCATGGGAGACGATGGCGCGATGCAGAGCGCTGTCTGTGATTGTGCACGGGGGATGTACAAATGCAGCCACGCTGCAGCATTGGCAGATCAGCTCCACAGATGTTGAGTGCCTGTGGAGGAAGCCTGGCACTTCCAAAGTAGTCCAGCCGGTGTCTCAACTTTACCAACAGTGAGAGGAGACATACAACCCACTGGCCAGAGACATCGCCAATCAGGATGTAGACTGGTTCAGGTCTGCACTGAGGGGTGCACAGTGTGGCATGGCATGGCTTTTGTCAGGCCATTGTCACCGTGCCGGAGCTGATGAAGGGGCATGGGGGTCGGGGGCTTGAGGCAATGCTTGCCTCAATGCGACTGAGCAGAGACCAGCAAGCTGCCATCCAGACAGTGAAGTGTCCACCATCATTATACATGATGGTGTATATAGGATATATATATATATATTTGTATACATATCTGTAAATTGTATAATTTTATTTGATTTAAAAGTCTTTTTGATCTCTCTGTCTATAAACACAAACTGAGTAAGATTGACAATAAAGTTGACTTTGAAAAATATATATATTCTTTATGAAAATAGTTGACTGTTGGAGAAATGAATTGATTTGATTTTCTGAAGTTAATTTAACTTTGGCGACCATGTAAGGTCATTATTAAAAAGGTACAATCAATTTGTTTAGGGTTGACTAAAATAATGATAAACATTTAATTTGGATAATTTACTGACAGAATAAGAAACTCAATAATGCTCTACTCACCTGTTCCTTTTTATAAAGTGAAACAGTTGAAACGATAGATTTTAGTAAACTTAAAAACAACCTTCTCCAAAAGCTATCAAGGAATATACCGAATACTTGTTTTAGAACTTTATTTTTATATAAATAGTTTGAATGATCCATAATTGACAGAAGCTTGTTGTAGTGGCCAATTGTCCAAAGAAATCCATGTTCAAAGGCCACTTAGTCTAGGAGGCGAGCTCGAGTATTGACTCGCGTATATTCAAAAACTCAGATACCTTGCTCGTTCCATTCTGGTGCTTTATTGAGAGGTTCAATAGATCAGCTGGCGGCCCACTGCCGACGTGCAACATTTGCACGGTATTTAAACAAATAAACAAATAAGATCCATTGGTCATACGGATGTGTGCGGTCAAAAACTTTTTCCAACTGCCTCTCTAGACTTCCTGCTGTGTCATGCAGGCAGCGTCATTTATACCTGAGCACGCCCCTACTATTGCTTTGTATAAATAATAACAACACATAAACTAGAGCTGTCCATAAGCAAGATGACACGTTACAAAAACAGTATAATAATAATTCATAGTTAATCAGCTCATTTAAGTTAAATTAAAGAATATTCAATTGGCTCACAAAACCATAATTAATTACCAAAATAAATGTGCCTAAATGGCTCTTACACTTGTGTTTACCATATTTGGTTATGGTATATTATTTATATACATCAAAGGCACAATGCACCTCCCAGAGACACACATGTATTGAGTGTGATATTGTGCATAGGTCATGTGAAATCATCTTTACATACTAGAAAACTGTAGGAGCGGCAACTTGTTTTGAAATTGAATTTTTAATATCCGATAATAAAGTTGAACTGTTTTCTTTATTATTCTCTCTTCCCATCTCCATCCATCACCATGCTCTGTTCCTGCAGGTCCTGCTTGCTAATCAATGCTCATATTTTTTTACACAATTACAAATAAAGTCAATGTATTGTATGACATGAAGTTGTGTTTCATTCGGAGTCAATAATACATTCATTCTGCCTTCAACTGCACAATGATTGTGGACTGCACCGACATCCATTGGTAAGATGAACCAAGCAAAGAGGGTCACCATCATGCCTAAGGACATCCAGCTGGCCCGCTGCATCCGCGGGAGAGGGCTTAAACTGACCTGAGACCAGCACACCCAAACACAAAAGCTCTTTTAAGAGCCACCTACAGTTTCAAAGAGTTGCAATCCTACGTTATTATAATTATTAAACTGGTTCATGTATCACTTAGTGTACTGAACCGTGATGAATGAAAGAAATTAGTGAGGTAGTGGTTTACTGAAGTTACAAAGACATTAATATATGAGTAACAGGTCAGTGTGTAAACACAAGTGTAAGAGCCATTTAGGCACATTTATTTTGGTAATTAATTATGGTTTTGTGAGCCAATTGAATATTCTTTAATTTAACTTAAATGAGCTGATTAACTATGAATTATTATTATACTGTTTTTGTAACGTGTCATCTTGCTTATGGACAGCTCTAGTTTATGTGTTGTTATTATTTATACAAAGCAATAGTAGGGGCGTGCTCAGGTATAAATGACGCTGCCTGCATGACACAGCAGGAAGTCTAGAGAGGCAGTTGGAAAAAGTTTTTGACCGCACACATCCGTATGACCAATGGATCTTATTTGTTTATTTGTTTAAATACCGTGCAAATGTTGCACGTCGGCAGTGGGCCGCCAGCTGATCTATTGAACCTCTCAATAAAGCACCAGAATGGAACGAGCAAGGTATCTGAGTTTTTGAATATACGCGAGTCAATACTCGAGCTCGCCTCCTAGACTAAGTGGCCTTTGAACATGGATTTCTTTGGACAATTGGCCACTACAACAAGCTTCTGTCAATTATGGATCATTCAAACTATTTATATAAAAATAAAGTTCTAAAACAAGTATTCGGTATATTCCTTGATAGCTTTTGGAGAAGGTTGTTTTTAAGTTTACTAAAATCTATCGTTTCAACTGTTTCACTTTATAAAAAGGAACAGGTGAGTAGAGCATTATTGAGTTTCTTATTCTGTCAGTAAATTATCCAAATTAAATGTTTATCATTATTTTAGTCAACCCTAAACAAATTGATTGTACCTTTTTAATAATGACCTTACATGGTCGCCAAAGTTAAATTAACTTCAGAAAATCAAATCAATTCATTTCTCCAACAGTCAACTATTTTCATAAAGAATATATATATTTTTCAAAGTCAACTTTATTGTCAATCTTACTCAGTTTGTGTTTATAGACAGAGAGATCAAAAAGACTTTTAAATCAAATAAAATTATACAATTTACAGATATGTATACAAATATATATATATATATCCTATATACACCATCATGTATAATGATGGTGGACACTTCACTGTCTGGATGGCAGCTTGCTGGTCTCTGCTCAGTCGCATTGAGGCAAGCATTGCCTCAAGCCCCCGACCCCCATGCCCCTTCATCAGCTCCGGCACGGTGACAATGGCCTGACAAAAGCCATGCCATGCCACACTGTGCACCCCTCAGTGCAGACCTGAACCAGTCTACATCCTGATTGGCGATGTCTCTGGCCAGTGGGTTGTATGTCTCCTCTCACTGTTGGTAAAGTTGAGACACCGGCTGGACTACTTTGGAAGTGCCAGGCTTCCTCCACAGGCACTCAACATCTGTGGAGCTGATCTGCCAATGCTGCAGCGTGGCTGCATTTGTACATCCCCCGTGCACAATCACAGACAGCGCTCTGCATCGCGCCATCGTCTCCCATGCAGATCTGTACAAATAAAGTAAGTACCATGTTTGTTAGCATGCTATAATAGATTGAATGAGCAATAATACAAGGATGGTCTGGATCTGGGGGTGGGAGGGGTTATTTTTCCATAGTTTTGTCCTCTTGTCTGATTGTTGTTATTGTTTGTTTTTTCTGTATTTTTTGTAATTTGTGTTGTACTGGTTGTGATTGTACATTGTATTTTTCTAAATGTGTATAAATACATTTTTGAAAAACATTTGATGAACAATAAAAAAGGATGTGGTCAGGATCTAGACTCAGTGTGTAGTTTATTAATTAATCAATGCTCTCTACATTAGGAAAACACATACCAGTGTACCAGAGGGAGCCACACACAGCTGTGCCTGGATAACCAAACAAATTGACAAGATAACCAAAACCCTTGACTCTACACACAGCAAATAAACTCAAATGACACAACGAGATGTAAAAGGAGATCACACATACAGTATAGTCGATATAAAACTGGCCGCTTCAATCTGAAGAGCAACTAAAACAAAACACGGGAGTGTACCTTGTTCTTGTGAACACTAATGTTATCCACAGCATACACAGAGACCACGAAGTTCTTAAAGGGGAAAGGAAACACCAATTACAGTTATAATATTCCGGTAGTTTATTCATTTTACAATGGATATTGATCGTAATATTTATTGTATATGATATTACTCGCCAAAAGAAAATTAATTATCCGCCGGCCGGGTGGGGAATTCCGGGACCAGGCCGCCGCCATTAGGGGAGTCCCAAATGGTGACGACTGGCTGTGTTTTCGCTCCACCTGAAGTCAACACAACGTAGCAGATATGGCAGCGATGGAGGAATTTTGCAATGAGATCGACGTTTTGAACGATGAATTTGACTATTCGTCGGGAGATGACATTGATGTGGAAGCATCTACAGTTACCAGGCATCCCATGGCCTATGCTTATGAACCGATTCGGTCGAATAGAGTGGCATACGATCCGGAATAAAAAAATTAAAAAAACACAATGCTAACAGTGAGCCTCTGAATTAGCCCCGAGCGAAAATGCTAACCTATTACTGCACCGAAAATCACTCCTAGCTCCCTTATTACTTATCCTAGCCGCACATCCAACACATCGTTTATGATCGCAAGGAGACACGGAATCTAACGGTGCCCACCTCAACACTGAAAGATACAAACTCGCGAGGTTATCCACAAAAACGTACATCAAAACAAGTGGCGCTAGGTACTAACATACGCCAGGCTAACGGCTTACCTTCCTCATTGTCTGGTCTAAACTGGTCTTCAATGGCATTACAACGATAAAAACGATGATGTAGTTAATCCATAGGTTAATATCCAATGGGGCTGTGTCCCCTTTGAAATGTTCTGATAATCTATAAGCAATACAACTGCAATTCCGTTATCTGCTGTCCGCTCTGGGTCCTGCAATACCATCCATCAATAGCAATACTAGCCTTTTTAGGGCTGTTTTCGACAGATGAGCGTGTGTATGCCAGTTTAATTAGTTGAGCTATAGAACACCCCCAATTCTCTATTGTACGTCATAATAGCTACCATTTAGTTTGGACGCGATTGCGTTAATTAATAAGGTCGCTATTACGTACAGTGGAAATCAGGTTGCCAGAGCAGGTCAGTCCAGTGTGGATGTTCCTCAGGGTCTCAGCAGTTACAGGTGAGGGAAAGGAAATAAAAGAGAAAAAGGTCAGTAACAACACTTTAAAGTAACAACACTTTGAATAATTATCTCTTTTAATAATGTTCTATCAGTAATCACTCAACTACTGTCTTTCCAACAAACAGATTGACTCACTATCATCACAATGAAACACGTCCAGAAGAATGTACCACAGATGGAAATGAGCTATTAGCTATAATCTGGCATATTGCATCTCTTCTCTTTGCTGAGATTAATGTTTTTGTATGCATGGTCCTTCTATAAATAAATACATGTCATGCAAAGCTGCCTGCCTGCCTGCCTTCCTTCGACTCTCCCTGAACTGCCTGATCTTTTAATGTTCAATGTTAACCATTTGAGCAGATAGCATTAAGTAGAAAAGATCGCAGATGCTAATGTGCCGTTAGCCTACCTCCCGCCCCCTTAGCACCTGGTGGAGGGGGCGATAGGCTCCTCTTCAAATGTTTCACAAAATACTTACCATCATGACTACTCTTACTGTTTAACATTTGTGTTTATTTCATGTTAAGGCTAATACAAATGACAAGGCTAAGTAATGTGATGCTAACTAACGTGCTCGCTACTAGCTATGTAGCTAACTTGACTATGTTCCATGCAAAACATGTGTATTACCTGATATGTTTGGTCCAACGACTCCTGGTCCTTTCATCAGACGGGAAGCGATAGAACGAGCAAGTGGTATGATCACTTATGTGATTACAACCTGGTACAAAGCACACAGGCATCTTGTAAAAGTGAATTTATTTTTAGCAATCTCTTATTTATTGGAGAGAATAAATCAGTTATGAGATCTTCTTCTTCTTCTTCGCTTTAATTACGAGTCGCAACCACTTGGAGCATTATCGCCTGTGACATCACTTACGCGAGCTAGAATGGGATTTGGGATTTGTAGTCTTTGTAGTCGCGTATTTTTCATAGTCTTATATTTCAACAGTTTTACGACAAAATGTGACTTTTTTGACATGGAACTTATTGTTTAAGATTGACAAACATCATATGTGTAGTTCGTAGCACAATTCAAACGGGATCAAAAGATACGTTTTCTCTCTCCATTGAATTCAATGTAAATGTTTCGCTTCCGGGGTCCCATGGGCCGGAAGTAGATGGGCGTGACTTCGCCTCTCTATAGGCTTGTTTGAGACTGTCACTACCCGATCCGTCCCCCTGCCCGATCGGTACTGCGCATGTGCGAGATGGTCCGCCATATTGGACAACTCCGGACGGCAACCCAAGATGGACACTTGACACAGTGGCTTTTAGCAAAGCTCAAAAAGAAAACTCGAGAGAGATGAGTTATTGTTGTTACAACGTGACTTCACTATTATTTAACAACTCTTTGTATTGGGTTCTTTTATTTGGGGTTAAGTACATTGTCAGAATAAGTGATACATGGATTTAACTTCTGTTAGACAGCTATCATACTGAATACATATTTACTGTGAATGTATGCAAAAATGTATGGCATATGGCTGTCTAACAGAAGTTAAATTCATTTCTCACTTATTCTGACAATGTACTTAACCCTAAATAAAAGAACCCCATAAAAAGAGTTGTTAAATAATAGTGAAGTCACGTTGTAATAACAATAACTCATCTCTCTCGGTTTTTCTTTTTGAACTTTGCTAAAAGCCACTGTGTCAAGTGTCCATCTTGGGTTGCCGTCCGGACTTCCGGACCATCTCGCACATGCGCAGTACCGATCGGGCAGGGGGACGGATCGGGTAGTGACAGTCTCTGTCACTACCCGATCCGTCCCCCTTGTCACTACCCGATCCGTCCCCCTGCCCGATCGGTTCTGCGCATGTGCGAGATGGTCCGGAAGTCCGGACGGCAACCCAAGATGGACACTTGACACAGTGGCTTTTAGCAAAGCTCAAAAAGAAAAACCGAGAGATGAGTTATTGTTATTACAACGTGACTTCACTATTATTTAACAACTCTTTTTATTGGGTTCTTTTATTTGGGGTTAAGTACATTGTCAGAATAAATGAGAAATATATTTAACTTCTGTTAGACAGCTATCATACTGAATAAATATTTACTGTGAATGTATGCAAAAATGTATGGCATATGGCTGTCTAACAGAAGTTAAATTCATTCCTCACTTATTCTGACAATGTACTGAACCCCAAATAAAAGAACCCAATAAAAAGAGTTGTTAAATAATAGTGAAGTGACGTTGTAATAACAATAACTTATCTCTCGCGAGTTTTCCTTTTAACAATAACTTATCTCTCTCGAGTTTTCCTTTTGAGCTTTGCTAAAAGCCACTGTGTCAGATGTCCATCGTGGGTTGCCGTCCGGAGTTGTCCAACATGGCGGACCCTCTCGCACATGCGCAGAACCGATCGGGCAGGGTGACGGATCGGGTAGTGACACCCCTGCCCGATCTGTCCATCTGGTGTTGCCGTCCGGAGTTGTCCAACATGGCGGACCCTCTCGCACATGCGCAGAACCGATCGGGCAGGGTGACGGATCGGGTAGTGACAGAGACCATAGATATATATAAACACTAGATGGCTCATGGGAGATTTTCCAGCGTAGCTGACCGGCCGCCATCTTGCTACAGTTAACAGTTACTCTGATTCGCGTTATGGTAGCTGTTGTAAGGTGAGTGATCTGCACAAAAATACTCTTAACTCACTGAAATCTTGACTGATTTACAAACCGTTTGGTTTATTATAAACATGATTAGCATGGCTATGATACAGGATGCTTGGACATGTTGAAATTGCAGCTTTTCTTTGTGTATGTGGTTGTATTTATTAGCTGGCTAATAACAAGAGGCTGTCAGTGAGACCTAGTATTACAAAGTTGACCCAGCAACTTTACACCAGTGGGAGAGGCAGAACTGCTCTTTCTTTTCAACATAACTTAAGTTACACATGATTTCTTCCAAGTGGTTTGGCTTGTTAAAAACCTCTTGCATTATGATACAGGAATTTGCTGGCTTTGTGTTTACAGAAGTACCTGACTATGCCGGACTTTTGTGCAGCCTACGGATGCTCTAATCACTGCAGTCTGGAAACAAGAACCCGTGGGATCACCTTTCACGTGTAAGATATGACAATATTATGACTAAAATTAGGATAATCGTTAATTACTTAGTGGATGTATGTACATTACAAGTCCTGCTACACAGGATCAGTGGGGCTATGTGAGATAATAGTATTGCAAGATTGTTGTTGACCCAGCCTCTTTAGAATATGTTGTTACCATTTCTTTACACAATTATTTAATGTTTCTATTGGACACCTTTTTTATTACTCTTAGTGTGGTTGTCTTATTCTTAAAGTAGGCTATACATACATGCATACATACCAAAAATATGATAATTTCGGTGTGTATTTTTGTCCTACCCTTAATGTTAAAGGAAAGAAGGGAGGAACATGTTGACAATAATTTATATATCTGGCTACTTTCTCATGTTTTTAAGGTTTCCCAAAACCAAAGAGAGGAGGAGGCAGTGGGAACTCGCCCTAAGAAGGGACGGTTTTGTTTCCTGTGACAGGACACTGCTCTGCAGTGAGCACTTCAGGAGTGAGGAATTTGACCGGACAGGAGACGAAGCACTATGTTCCCCACATATGTTTATGTTTGCTCAGTCTAATAAACCCATAACATGGTTGTGAAAGAATACCAAAGCTGAGGCTGGACGATGATTGATTGTTGGTGTGCCATGTGTTCTTCTTAATAATAATAATAATAATACATTTATTTTGGAGGGCCGCCTTTCATAACACCCAAGGACACATAGGATAGTTTATGTTTAAATTGTTCCCTATATTGTATAGGGGCAATATAGGGAACAATTTAAACAGTGGATTTTGTGATATATCAGCCGGGATGAGACAAACCACAAATGGACTACAGAAGGACACAAAAGGACACATGGTACAGTTTATATTATTCTTGGTCTTTTTTCAATAACATATTTCAAAGGTTCTGGATTTGTTTACAAATCTAGAAACTAAATACAAAACTAGGATGATATGAAGATCTCATGTCAAAAATAATTGTGATAAATTAGACAGAACTGGCCTGTCTGTGAGCACATTTTATGTTGGTTTGGTTCTTCTGATAAAGGTGTGAATATCTAAATAATATACCAACCTATGCTATTAGTTGTGTCCCTGTTCTTAAAGCTAAGGCATTGCTAAATTAACAACTCTTGGCTTACAGAGTGGTAACATGAGACCGATTTTTATATATAAAATATAAATGTATTTTAATTTTATAATTTATTTTAAATATTAACAATATAATAAAATAAATGGAAATATATACACCGGCAAATATTTAATATAAATACCTTGTGTGTGTGTGTGTGTGTGTGTGTGTGTGTGTGTGTATAGCTATTGCTTTATCTGATTAATGTTATTTTCATATGAAAGTCCATGATTATAAGTATGCAGTATCATAACTACATATTTGATGTTTATAAAAAACCAAACCGTTTGAAAATTGGTTGAAAATTGAGCAAGCTATGGTTATTTAAATAGTAAACCATAATGTTATGAATGAGAGAACTCCCTGTAGCAAGATGGCGGCCAAGTGGCAACGTCGGTCTCCATTGGCCAGCAGCGCGGGTGAGTCATCTAGTGTTTATATATATCTATGACAGAGACAAGCAAGACCTGCGCAGACGCGATCAACGTCTTGCTAGTGCGTTGCATGATGGTTAGTCATTTTGTCCAACTTGCTCTGGAGGCTCGCCCACATGAGACTTTGAAATCTCGCGGGACAAAGACGCCCGCAGCCTTGAGAGCGAGGCGAGGCGAGTTGGCGCAGTTGCTCTCCACGAGCTGCAGAAGCGAAATGCTTGATGGGAAACGGCTCGCTGGTATCTCGAGCTATCGCTCATTGTTGGTTTTTACCACGTGCTGCTGATGAAACTCTCCAATTGGCTGGCAAAAGTTTGTTGTTGTTTTGTGTCAGTTTTACTTGCCACATCCATTCCCATTTTTCATCATTGTTCCACAATGTTTATCATCATGAAATTAATATCTATATATTTTATACTATATTGCTTACCGTTTTCATACTTTATATATCTTAGCATATTCATACACACTGTTCATACTGCTCACATGCTGATATCTAGTGTATTCATACCCCACTGTTTATTCATCATTCAATTCATTCTATATGTTATTCTGTAGATTGTGTACATTACTTTCCACTTCACTGCTTGTTGCACCTGGTTAGAAGCTAAACTGCATTTCGTTGTCTCAGTACCTGTAATATGTGCAATAACAATAAAGTTTCTCTTTAAGTTAAACCAAATCATTAAAATAAAATCTATTGTAATGTAATGATTTGGTTTAACCTTATTTATTGAATACATCATTTAAAATGGCAAGATTAAATCAAATTACATCCATGTTGTACACATCATAAAGCTTAAAGTGGCAGCTAAAGAATTAACACAGCAGCAGGTCTGTTCAATTCATGCTCATTAGGCTTCATGTGTGCGGATCTGAAGGGACTGATCATTTGTAGCCTGTCCACCTATCAGTTTTGCAAACATTAAGAGGGAGGAGCATTTCTAATTATGGAACCCAGTCACTGGTGTGGTTCATCATCATGACTGAATTAACAAACCTATATAAAGCAATGGAGATCACCTTTGTCTACAGTGGGTAAAATGGAATTTCCGCCATTGCAAACCCAGCCAGTCAAGCCAACTCCGAGTCCGAGCTGTCCGACTTAAGACGAGCTTTTTGACACCTCCCCCGGCTGCGATCGGCTACTCTCGTCTACTTTCGAGGCGAGCCGCAATGTGTCTCAAACAAGCCTAATGGTAGGGCCTGGCTCATTTCGTGGCATCTGCAGGCAGTGGCAAGTACTTCCGGCATCTGCCACAGAGGCCACTACTCCGTGGCATCTGTGGCAAGTACTTCCGGCATATGCCACAGATGCCACTACTCCGTGGCATCTGTGGCAAGTACTTCCGGCATACCACCGATGCCACAATTTGCCGAGGCATCTGCCGCTGCTCAACGGGAGTTGCCAGTTGCCACAAGATGCCAGAGTAAGAGAAGGTTTACGGTAGCTGCCACTCGCCTTCCGTGGCAAATGCTGCTATTTAAACCCGTATTTATCGTGTAAAATGTCGCTGTTTAGTCATGACTTTATCGAACTGATCTGTACACAGAGCTGATGTGCGATCTCTATTTTTCAAAAAGATTATACATTATCATTTCTATTCAATTTGACTTGGAGCATGGTTTCCTAAAATAAACAAACGTGCTATATTTATGATGAAATATTGGCGAGTGAGGGTTGCAATGCCCTTGGCAATTGTCGCTTCTTGAGGGGAGTTTCCACTGCTTGCTACGATAAACCAGGTGTATTATGACTAGTAAAGACAAATAATTAACAAATACATATCTGTATTGACACAGCAACGTGTATACTGGTGTTATTAGACTTGGTCAGCGGACTTGGCTGCTGTAACTGATTGCAGTTGCCACTGCTAGTGAGATGCTAAGTTTACTTTATAAATTAGCCAAAGGACAGTTATATTTGCCCCATGCCTTCAGCAGCAGCAGGCCATTCACTTTGATTTTATCCCGTTATGAAATGTCATCATTTCGACAATAAAGAAATGCTACATAAACGTTATCTTGCACGTTTTATCGAACCATCTCCGTTTCTAACTTTCAATATATTTTAAAAGAGATCTCTCTCTCATCTGCGTGCGGGGGCGGGGCCTCACAGACATGCTGCTGCTACACAGTTCTGCCGGTAATGAATATTAGGATACATTTTGTGAGGAAACTTTTCCACCAATAATTCCAATAAGCATTCCAAAATGTATTCACTTCAGGTTTACGAAAGTAACTGTAATCAGATTAGTTGTTTTTCAAATGTAACGCGAGCTGAATACAGTTAGGCTACTTGATTTTTGTATTCTGATTACGTAACGCCGTTAAATCTATTCCGTTACAACCCAACCCTGTGTGAGGTTCTAAAACAGTTTTGACCATTTAGAGGCGAGTTACAGCATTTTATTATTCCTGACAAGTGTGCAAAACAAGTTGTTAAGCATGCTAAGGACTCTCAAAAACGCGATTCATTTTGGTGAAAATAATATTATAGTAATCGTTGCAATTTCTAAAGGTTTTTCTTTCGGGCTCGGGCCCTAAACAGATTATGTATTCTGTAATGACTACATGCGACGACAATGAGTGCTGTCATAAAAGGTGCGTAGGCCTACTATGGGCACTTATCAGGGCTTTAGGAGCATGTAGTAGTGGCGAATGTGTTCTATCTATTGTGCCCAGTTGTTTCTGCTAATTGGGAACATCCTCGATTCAGCAGGAAGGAAGCAGTTGGTCTGAGTCAGGGGCTGCAATTCTACTGCATGAAGATAATACATATGGCGAATGTTTTCCTTGTCTTCAGGGCTCAACTGGAAACCGAACGTGTTTTCCACAACCACACCAGCACAGACAGAATGCATGACAACATGTTTGCCATATGGGAAGTGGAGCCAGGCAACTCAATTCCAGTTAGATCTTAAAAGAGTCTTTCATAAAGACAACAAAGGTTGGCTTAAACATTTGAGAAACATCCAACTCTGTCACAGTCAGACAATGGCATCTTACTAAAACAGATAATAAACAGCCGGCTTCAGGGGAAAGTGCTCCAGTACCATGGCCTGCGAAAGACGGTTTAATCCTCTCAACCACTAGTTCAGAATAATTGCAGTTTTTTTATTTGTTAAATGTTTGTGACATCACATATTTGCAGACGTAAATCGAATGAATACACAAAAGACAACCCCAAAGGGCTAAAAAATGTGATAAAATAGTTTTATTTCACAGACATATACAAGGAAAGGAAGAAATAACAGCTTATGGTGAAATCTGTGGTACACATATAGAAAACATTATGTACACCTGAGAATGGATGCCTGATGATATTGAACAACTAAAAGCAACAGGCTCCATCTGCCATCACATACAGTCAGCAGAAAGAAAGACCACAAAGAAACAGAGAAAACACCACAAGGGAAACAGAACGGTGGTATCTATAGTCACACACCACATCGAGAAAATAGATGAATCTGAACGGGATATACAGGACAGAGTACTGCACGCGACCCAAATCAAATCCAATCTATTGTTTATCAAATCTGATGCAGTAAAGTGTCTTTCTTGACGGCTCTCCTAACGGGATTTAAAGTGTTTTAGTTGATCTCATGTTAACCAGACCTTCAAGACCTAGAAAAGTATGTACAAAAATAAATCTATTACAGCTCCAGGTAAGTCTTAGAGATTGGAGGAAATGGTTGGCGACTTAATGTCAAAAGACAAACACTTTTTTAGCAACATTGTGAGTTTTTTTGTGAAAGTTGCCCCTGGGTTAGCCAGAGAGCAGAGAGGAACATGTACTTGATGTGACCGCAGAGAAATGAGTGAACATGAAAGTGAAGACATGATGAAGTTCAGTAAACACGTTGTCCATACAGTAATGGTACAGTAACAGCTTCATATACTGGGGACAAAGAAACAAATACACAATGATGGGAAGCTTCTGCAGACATCGTTTATCCTCAGTCACTCCATAACAATAACAATAATAACAACTTCTGTGGAAGTCTCCTCTTTTGGGATTTTATCTGACAATGTTTAACCTCAGAAACAAAATAATATGAAGAACTTACTAAATATGTATTGCCATGTCTTCTGATAAGACACCTTTTAAAAAATATATTTGTATATGATTATTTCCAAACTGAATCAAATATAGTTTTAAGTAAAAGGCTCCAACAGGTCGGTTACGAGGGGTTCATTTGTCCGTTACAAAGACTGAGGTAAACCATGTCTGTGAAACCTATATAAACATCATTTATAATAACATACACCAAATGTCTTTTTTTAAAGTGTGATATACAATAATATACAAAACAAAGCTTCAAATGGATCCATGCATAATATGTGGAGTTAGCTTGGGAGAAAATGCAGTCGTCAAACGGGAAAAAGTTCGACTTGCACCTTTTGTTTCCGTCAGTTTATCATTCAACCAATCAATGAATCAGCTTTGGATTCAATCTAAAAAACATAACCAGGAAAGAAAGATATGAATATTTTCTGTGTACCTTCCATCTGTTGCAGATAGGTTACAAACTAAACCAGATTGACTAATGTGGAGCTATTTGGGGCTTTAAGTGGTGAGCGCTGACCACCGAGAGATTACTCATTTACCGTCAATTGGTGAGACGACACGAGTTCAGTTAGCCAGAGTCGCTCTGGTCAGTTCATGGTGTTGGTGATCCTCTCATGTTCACCGGCACTTAAAACAATGATCTGATTTAGCTACATAGACTCGTGTTTTCCTATGAGTGAACTGACCACTTGGTGAAGCCGACAATTCAAATTCACAACGGAAAGACCATAAACCTATATAAAGCAATGGAGATCACCTTTGTCTACAGTGGGTAAAATGGAATTTCCGCCATTGCAAACCCAGCCAGTCAAGCCGACTCCGAGTCCGAGCTGTCCGACTTAAGACGAGCTTTTTGACACCTCCCCCGGCTGCGATCGGCTACTCTCGTCTACTTTCGAGGCGAGCCGCAATGTGTCTCAAACAAGCCTAATGGTAGGGCCTGGCTCATTTCGTGGCATCTGCAGGCAGTGGCAAGTACTTCCGGCATCTGCCACAGAGGCCACTACTCCGTGGCATCTGTGGCAAGTACTTCCGGCATATGCCACAGATGCCACTACTCCGTGGCATCTGTGGCAAGTACTTCCGGCATACCACCGATGCCACAATTTGCCGAGGCATCTGCCGCTGCTCAACGGGAGTTGCCAGTTGCCACAAGATGCCAGAGTAAGAGAAGGTTTACGGTAGCTGCCACTCGCCTTCCGTGGCAAATGCTGCTATTTAAACCCGTATTTATCGTGTAAAATGTCGCTGTTTAGTCATGACTTTATCGAACTGATCTGTACACAGAGCTGATGTGCGATCTCTATTTTTCAAAAAGATTATACATTATCATTTCTATTCAATTTGACTTGGAGCATGGTTTCCTAAAATAAACAAACGTGCTATATTTATGATGAAATATTGGCGAGTGAGGGTTGCAACGCCCTTGGCAATTGTCGCTTCTTGAGGGGAGTTTCCACTGCTTGCTACGATAAACCAGGTGTATTATGACTAGTAAAGACAAATAATTAACAAATACATATCTGTATTGACACAGCAACGTGTATACTGGTGTTATTAGACTTGGTCAGCGGACTTGGCTGCTGTAACTGATTGCAGTTGCCGCTGCTAGTGAGATGCTAAGTTTACTTTATAAATTAGCCAAAGGACAGTTATATTTGCCCCATGCCTTCAGCAGCAGCAGGCCATTCACTTTGATTTTATCCCGTTATGAAATGTCATCATTTCGACAATAAAGAAATGCTACATAAACGTTATCTTGCACGTTTTATCGAACCATCTCCGTTTCTAACTTTCAATATATTTTAAAAGAGATCTCTCTCTCATCTGCGTGCGGGGGCGGGGCCTCACAGACATGCTGCTGCTACACAGTTCTGCCGGTAATGAATATTAGGATACATTTTGTGAGGAAACTTTTCCACCAATAATTCCAATAAGCATTCCAAAATGTATTCACTTCAGGTTTACGAAAGTAACTGTAATCAGATTAGTTGTTTTTCAAATGTAACGCGAGCTGAATACAGTTAGGCTACTTGATTTTTGTATTCTGATTACGTAACGCCGTTAAATCTATTCCGTTACAACCCAACCCTGTGTGAGGTTCTAAAACAGTTTTGACCATTTAGAGGCGAGTTACAGCATTTTATTATTCCTGACAAGTGTGCAAAACAAGTTGTTAAGCATGCTAAGGACTCTCAAAAACGCGATTCATTTTGGTGAAAATAATATTATAGTAATCGTTGCAATTTCTAAAGGTTTTTCTTTCGGGCTCGGGCCCTAAACAGATTATGTATTCTGTAATGACTACATGCGACGACAATGAGTGCTGTCATAAAAGGTGCGTAGGCCTACTATGGGCACTTATCAGGGCTTTAGGAGCATGTAGTAGTGGCGAATGTGTTCTATCTATTGTGCCCAGTTGTTTCTGCTAATTGGGAACATCCTCGATTCAGCAGGAAGGAAGCAGTTGGTCTGAGTCAGGGGCTGCAATTCTACTGCATGAAGATAATACATATGGCGAATGTTTTCCTTGTCTTCAGGGCTCAACTGGAAACCGAACGTGTTTTCCACAACCACACCAGCACAGACAGAATGCATGACAACATGTTTGCCATATGGGAAGTGGAGCCAGGCAACTCAATTCCAGTTAGATCTTAAAAGAGTCTTTCATAAAGACAACAAAGGTTGGCTTAAACATTTGAGAAACATCCAACTCTGTCACAGTCAGACAATGGCATCTTACTAAAACAGATAATAAACAGCCGGCTTCAGGGGAAAGTGCTCCAGTACCATGGCCTGCGAAAGACGGTTTAATCCTCTCAACCACTAGTTCAGAATAATTGCAGTTTTTTTATTTGTTAAATGTTTGTGACATCACATATTTGCAGACGTAAATCGAATGAATACACAAAAGACAACCCCAAAGGGCTAAAAAATGTGATAAAATAGTTTTATTTCACAGACATATACAAGGAAAGGAAGAAATAACAGCTTATGGTGAAATCTGTGGTACACATATAGAAAACATTATGTACACCTGAGAATGGATGCCTGATGATATTGAACAACTAAAAGCAACAGGCTCCATCTGCCATCACATACAGTCAGCAGAAAGAAAGACCACAAAGAAACAGAGAAAACACCACAAGGGAAACAGAACGGTGGTATCTATAGTCACACACCACATCGAGAAAATAGATGAATCTGAACGGGATATACAGGACAGAGTACTGCACGCGACCCAAATCAAATCCAATCTATTGTTTATCAAATCTGATGCAGTAAAGTGTCTTTCTTGACGGCTCTCCTAACGGGATTTAAAGTGTTTTAGTTGATCTCATGTTAACCAGACCTTCAAGACCTTGAAAAGTATGTACAAAAATAAATCTATTACAGCTCCAGGTAAGTCTTAGAGATTGGAGGAAATGGTTGGCGACTTAATGTCAAAAGACAAACACTTTTTTAGCAACATTGTGAGTTTTTTTGTGAAAGTTGCCCCTGGGTTAGCCAGAGAGCAGAGAGGAACATGTACTTGATGTGACCGCAGAGAAATGAGTGAACATGAAAGTGAAGACATGATGAAGTTCAGTAAACACGTTGTCCATACAGTAATGGTACAGTAACAGCTTCATATACTGGGGACAAAGAAACAAATACACAATGATGGGAAGCTTCTGCAGACATCGTTTATCCTCAGTCACTCCATAACAATAACAATAATAACAACTTCTGTGGAAGTCTCCTCTTTTGGGATTTTATCTGACAATGTTTAACCTCAGAAACAAAATAATATGAAGAACTTACTAAATATGTATTGCCATGTCTTCTGATAAGACACCTTTTAAAAAATATATTTGTATATGATTATTTCCAAACTGAATCAAATATAGTTTTAAGTAAAAGGCTCCAACAGGTCGGTTACGAGGGGTTCATTTGTCCGTTACAAAGACTGAGGTAAACCATGTCTGTGAAACCTATATAAACATCATTTATAATAACATACACCAAATGTCTTTTTTTAAAGTGTGATATACAATAATATACAAAACAAAGCTTCAAATGGATCCATGCATAATATGTGGAGTTAGCTTGGGAGAAAATGCAGTCGTCAAACGGGAAAAAGTTCGACTTGCACCTTTTGTTTCCGTCAGTTTATCATTCAACCAATCAATGAATCAGCTTTGGATTCAATCTAAAAAACATAACCAGGAAAGAAAGATATGAATATTTTCTGTGTACCTTCCATCTGTTGCAGATAGGTTACAAACTAAACCAGATTGACTAATGTGGAGCTATTTGGGGCTTTAAGTGGTGAGCGCTGACCACCGAGAGATTACTCATTTACCGTCAATTGGTGAGACGACACGAGTTCAGTTAGCCAGAGTCGCTCTGGTCAGTTCATGGTGTTGGTGATCCTCTCATGTTCACCGGCACTTAAAACAATGATCTGATTTAGCTACATAGACTCGTGTTTTCCTATGAGTGAACTGACCACTTGGTGAAGCCGACAATTCAAATTCACAACGGAAAGACCATAATGCTACTCCATGTTTCCTAAGTAACTGTTCCAATGAGTTTGATGCAAAGTGCTTAAAACATGTGTCCTAATAAATGAACCAGCCTGTTATGGTTTTGCTAAAGCTGCATTCACATGACTAACGAAACAGCTCTGTGTTGCCCTTGCAGTTGTGTTTCTATGGAGAAAGCAGTTTTCACCCGACTATACGGAAGCGCTACCATCGGCGTATCATATCGCTCAAAATTGTCTTCAAACGATGCGCTCAATGTAAAATGATTTCCACTTTAGACCTAGTTACCTGACCTTTCGACGCGCAACAAATCACATCAAGCTAGCAGGAAACAATACATACAAAACTGAACTGACTGTTTACGGCAATTTGTGTATATATATATATATACATACATATTTGCACACATATTTGATATACATTTCTTTTATATTCGGGATTGTGGGAAACGGTATTTCGATCTCTGTCTGTACACAGAAAGATTGACAATAAAGTTGACTTTGAAGTCTCTGCACACAGAGAGCAAATCACGTATCATGTGAATGCAGCTTAATATGACAAAAGAAAGGACAAGTGGATATTCATTTTCTTTAAATATATTCTATCTAGCCAAGTATCTGTGTATTGTCATAATGCTGGTGGTTTGTGAAGGCCAGTCTCTCTTCTCTTAACTTTTCCATGTGTGTGTTCTGTTCACACACAGTCAGTAACCATGGACACAAAGAGGTTTCAGAAGAACACCTGTAGACATCAGGCAATGAAACAATCGTGCAACATGTAGTCACTTGTCATAAATGAAATGAATTCTGGACAAGCAAACCCCGCCCCCCCTGGATATTATTCCCCATGCCCCCCCCCCCCCCCAGCTGAGACCATTAATGTCCCGATCTGCTGCTTTGGCATCAGATGCACACACTGGCGTTACTCTTCCTTCACAGCATTGAGTCAGTCGATGTCATAAAAAAATGAATGAATGTGAGGAGTTCTGGTTGATGGGAGAAAGGAAAATTGTCAAAGAAAAAGAAATCTCCCCCTTCCCTAAAAAAGAAACCCTATGTTCTCCTTTTTCGGCAGCTGCACTTCCTGTGGTTACGTGTTGCTTAAAGAGTTCAGAAACATGGCTCCTCTCAAATGGGGAGGGGTCAGTCACCTGGAGCAGCAATGGAGGTGGGTGAAATCAAATGTCCTGATGCAGTGTCGCTCCTCAAATAGAGTAGGGTCTGTTTTCCCTGTCTGCCGATGCATTGTGGGTAGTTGAGTTTTGATGTGACAACTGAATATGTCCAGGGAAATCTTACCCTTCAGTCAGCTTGCTGTGTAGCTTTACCCTACTCCACAAAGTCCCTTGTTCATCCATGTCCTTGTTGGATCCTGGCTGATGCATTCTGGTTAATGTAGTTCAATATGGACAATCAGCTTGCTGCATCGGTAAAGGCAGACACTGATTCTTCGACAGGCTGACAAGGAGAAGATGCTGGAAATCAACCTGAGAAGAGAGAGAGAGAGAGAGAGAGAGAGAGAGAGAGAGAGAGAGAGAGAGAGAGAGAGGGAGAGGGAGAGGGAGAGGGAGAAGATGAAAAAAAGGAGAAAATCAATTGAGGTAAAAGAAAAAAGAGGTTTGGAAAAACATATAAGAGAGATGTATTTTTAAAAAAATAAGATGTGACAGAGAGAAAAAGGCAACTTTAAAAACATGCATAAATCACAATATAATTAAGCACTGCCTTGACATTTCAGATATAAATAACAGAGATGAATGAAATATATGCAGGCATACTTTCAGGGTTATAATCTGTGTGTGTGTGTGTGTGTGTGTGTGTTATAATCACATGTTGGCTGACTATATGAAGGACTGAATGTTGTTTATAGCAGCACTTTGAAGCGTCTCAGTTCGTACTAAGGCAGAGCTTTCTAACTCCCATTTGAGGGCATCTCGTGGCACTAATATAAATCTGAAAGTGACACTTAATTAGAATTTAATTAGCTTTGCTGCAGAGGCTGCTTGCCATCCAGAGCTCTAAAACGGTGTGCCAAACAAACTGAACTAAGAACATACAGTGTGTGCCCGTACGATGAGAACCAAACATATTCACAGCAGACAACGAGACAAGTGTGAGAGGGACATTTCCTCTCCAAACTCGAGTCAAAACACAAAACTACAAGCTCAAAACGATCATTGTTTGTGTAGTGGCTCACATTAGATTGGCATGGACTTCATCTTGACCGTAGAGGAGAGTTGCTGTTTGGTCACGTGGTTACGCCGCCTCTGCCTTACCCTAGAAACACACAACAATAGGTTAGAAGAGACTAAATAAACGTAAAAGTGTCATACACATACAAAGAAATAGAGTAAGACCACACAGCTGTGGCCTGTGGGATACGTGTGTGTGTGTGTGTGTGTGTGTGTGTGTGTGTGTGTGTGTGGGTCTTACCACACGACAAAGATGAGGGAAAGGACGGTGGTGAGGATGACCACGGAGAACAAAACCAGCAGAATCACCAAACCCAAATTACCTTCGTCCTCGGGACTCACAGAGGCTGAATGGAGAAAAGAGGGGGGGGGCGGGACAGGGGGGGTCAGCAAAACAAGGGAGGGAGATAGAGAGAAAGTGAAAGTAAAGAAGGGGAGAGCTGACTCAAAGAAGGAATTTTTAAAGTAACTCAAGACGGGAAAACAAATCTAGTTTAGGACAGCTTTTAAAGGGGTCCTATTATGCTAATGTTCTGGTTCATATTGGTATTTCGGGGGGGGGGGGGTTGGGAGAGAAACTTTGCAAAGATGTCACTTTGGGATTTGAGCCCATTCTCAAATCCCAAAGTGCATGCGCAGTTCGTACGTGCTCGGCTGAAGTCTTTGCGGTGTCTGGTTCCAGTGCAACACATGGCCAACACGCAGGACAACACGCCGACGCAACAGCGTGAGCAGAGATAGACTGCGCAAAATGTACAGATAGCAGGAGACAGAGGACAGCCACGGTCAGATAGCAGGAGACAGAGGACAGCCATGGTCAGATAGCAGGAGACAGAGGACAGCCACGGTCAGATAGCAGGAGACAGAGGACAGCCATGGTCAGATAGGAAAACATTCAGGAGCTATCTGGATCAGTCTTATGCGACAATGGAAACTGAACTAAAGAGAACATTTGAAACTTTAGCAGTCTGCGTGATCTGCCTGCAGGGAGGGGCGGGCCGGCCCTGCGAGTAAAGTAACGAGTAAAGGAACGAGTTACTTTATGTAGAGAGTAACGAAGTAGTGTAATATATTACTTTTTTAAAAGTAATATGTAATATATTACTTTTTTTTAGTAACGACCCCATCTCTGGTGACAGTAAATACTATTTTCACAAAGGAGAGCGTTCCCCTTTCCCTCATGTCTGTACATCTATTGGACTCCAGGAGACAACAAAGTAACTGGGCAACGGGGAAATATTTTGTAGATGAAACACAGGATTATGCTTTAAAGCATGTTCCTCTCAGTGAAAACAACATTTCAAATTAAACATTTTCCAACGAAATAGGGATGCAAAAAAGGGCACATTTGAATAAGCTGCAGTCCACTCATGTCTGGTTTTTCGTCTTTTGTCGCAAAACTATAGATGTATAAAAAAAATGTATTTCATATTTTTGTTGCCTCTGAGAAAAAATAGCAGTTTGTGTGTGCTTCTAGATTGAATGACTCTCAGTTCGTTTGAAATGTGCCATAATGTAGCGTTCACACAAACATGCATTAATCGCTCTGAGAGGAGTAAACAACTCTCGTTCACACACACAAAGAAGACTAAAACAAAATCAAAGCACCGCCACACATTAACGATAAAATGTGCAAAAAAACACACAAAGATGTATGAGCACATCTGTACATGACGGTGGAAACCCACACACACACACACACACACACACACACACACACACACACACACACACACACACACACACACACACACACACACACACACACACACACACACACACACACACACACACACACACACACACACACACACACACACACACACACACACACACACACACACACACACACACACACACACACACACACACACACACACACACACACACACCACTTCAGGGGACATTACATTGACTTACATGCATTTCCTGGAGACTTATCCTAACCTTAACCATAACCAACACATGCCTAACCCTTACCCTTACTCTTACCCTAATCCTAAACCTAACCAAGTCTTCACCCTAAAATTAATTATCCCCCTCATGGGGACCTCCAATTTGTCCCCATAAGGGAGGCGAGTCCCCACACGTGACTGTGTAAACAGATTTAGGTCCCCACAAGTATAGTAATGCTAGGCCACACACACACACACACACACACACACACACACACACACACACACACACACACACACACACACACACACACACACACACACACACACACACACACACACACACACACACACACACACACACACACACACACACACACACACACACACACACACACACACACACACACACACACACACACACACACACACACACACACACACACACAGACAGACAGACAGACAGACAGACAGACAGACAGACAGACAGACAGACAGACAGACAGACAGACAGACAGACAGACAGACAGACATGCACACACGCACGCACACACGCACGCACACAAAGAAGACATCTAGTTCACAGCTGAACATCTTCAACGCCTCTCCTGGCAAAACGTGTCTATTTCCATCCTTGCGCGTACTTGTGTGTTTCCTGCATGTGTATATTTTAGACGTGCATGTCGTCTGTGCCCATTTATATGTGAGCTGCTGTGTACTTAAGTGTTCATCCAAGGCCCAGAGAACATGACACCCTGCAGGTACAATTCACTGCAGGTGTGTCATTTGGAGCTTGTTCTGCTCTATCTGGGTATGAGGGTAAATAGTGCCTTGTTGCAGCATTAATGAGTGACAGGGTTCTTGTAGGTGCCAAATAAAGGGAAGAAACACACTCGCCTGCTGTTTGACTAGCTATGATTCACATACAACCCAAACAGTTGGATCAGCTTGACTGTGGTAATGAATTCACTTTAATAACATAATGGATGTTTTTCTTTTTGAATATAATGGTACAAGTTTAGTGGGTGCATTTCATTTCAGTGTCAAACGCTTAAGTCTACATTGCGGGGGAAAAAATACGGTATTTTGTGCTGCAATCAAACACATACAGTGAATATAAACATCCCAAATGCAATGTTGTAATTATCATTTTAAATGACTTACGGTCTGTTTTCGTAGTGGAGGTTTCGGGTTTGGTGTCGATGGGAAAGAAATCATCTGGAAATGTGTCGTCTGGCGGGAACACCTCTGTCGGGTCTGGGGAGGACACACACACACACACACACACACACACACACACACACACACACACACACACACACACACACACACACACACACACACACACACACACACACACACACACACACACACACACACACACACACACACACACACACACACACACACACACACACACACACACACACACACACACACACACACACACACACACACCACACACACACACACACACACACACACACACACACACACACACACACACACACACACACACACACACACACACTGAATATGCGTTTAGTAGAAAGCCGTAGGAAGTAAGATGCCTAAGTGATGTTGTGTAAGGATGTAAAGAGTCCTCAGTGATGCATGTTGAGATCTTTCGTACCTTCCCACGGCCTGCAGAGAGAAACGGCCGTCCATTCACTCCACAGGCTCTCATTGTCCGGCTCGTCCCGCGCACGGACCTGGACTTCATGGAGGCGACCGGCCAGGACATCCAATATCACCACTGAACTCCGCTCGGAGAGAACCTAAAAGATTGAGAAAGAGACAGGACAGGGAATAGTTCTGGGCATTATTATGGGTTCCGAATGAATTTGACGAACACTCACTACATACATGCCAGGGGAATGTAAGGGGCTCTATTATCGACATGTTCAGGCTCATATTTTATATTTTGTGCCTCTACTGTGACATGTTTACATACTTTAAGGTTCAAAAAGGTCTTTATTTTCCTCATACTGCCTGTGCTGCAGAACTTATTTTCACCCTCTGTCTGAAACCAGAGCCCAGTCTGCTGTGATTGGTTAGCTGGGTGTTATATACAGTAGTTATGTAGACAACAAAAGGGGTGGGAGAGAAACTACCTCTGGCACTAAAACCTATATAACACACAACAGGGCTTTAGGGCCCCTTTATACAAAAGTTTGTTTGGACCAATCACAGTGAAGAAAATAAAGATAGTTTCAATTGCTAGTATAATGTGATAAACTACAATTTAATTCCTTTTAATAAAGTATGTACATTTTTGACAGGATGCAAAAGTCATATCAGGATGAACAATACAAACGAGTGCTTACTGACCTCTGACCAGTACAAGGAGCCCTCTGGCCTGTATCTGATATGAAACAGGAGGGGGTAACCAAGGCTCTGCGGCCAGGAGGAGGGAAGCTCCCACGAGATGTTCAACCTCTTTGGAAAGCCTTCTAACTCGTTCACCAACACCGACTGTGGAGGGTTAGGTTTCACTGCAAGGGAAGACAGAAGGTAGGGTGCAGCCGATGGTTAGTTAAAAAGAAGCTAAACATCATATCAAGTCAAACATGAGAATGGAACGAAAGTATAAATAAAGTATGAATGACCTATCTTTGCAGCTGTGGGAGATGCATAGAGAATCAACCTGAAAATGCGCTATGACCGTGTCACCTTGTTTATCATAGAAACTATCCATTAATTCTCTGAATCTTGTCCCACGCACTCATGTCTCTTAATGTTATAAAGTGCACTCTGACATAAAGTCTGCAGAGGTTGTGAAAATCCTTGGGCATTATTCAATTGGCACACCAGCCTCTATAAAGACTCAAGGATGCTGTGAATGCCTCGAGAGCAACATGAACGTCACACACGCAAAACAAGATCATTGAGGTCGTTATATGAGTAACAAAAGGGAAAGGTCACAAAACCCATTAGAAAAAGATGTGCAGCAGTAAAGTTGTGTGTGTGTGTGTGTCTGTGTGTGTCTGTGAGTGTTGTATGAATATATATTTCCTAATGGACATAGTTTGCTTCATCCTTTTTTTTACTATATTTTGAAGGTTCCATTTTGTTGTGTTTTCATGTCTTGCCCTCTGCCTGACTGACAGGTGTTTTAAAGAAATACAATTGTTCTAACAAGTTGCACCTGCTGGATGTATTGCATGTCTTCACAGCAGCAGCATTGTGCTCAGGGAACCTGAAAAGACTTTGATAAAAGTGATAATGAGGTCAAAAAGAGCTGCCTGGACCGCAGTGAAGCCAACGCTATTAAACGTCACTGACTACGTAACTGTTGGGTTTCTGCTATTAAGCAAAAAAAGATACACGAGAACAACAGAAAATATTCCATGATGGGTCATAGCGTTAGATCCTTAGATTTGTATAGTTTTATGTTGCCGATTGGTTATGAAAGTCAATCGACTCGTGTGCCTGAACTCGATTTTTTTACTGAAGCTACAATGCCAGTGTGTGACCGTTTCTCAATGTCGAGTACACATGCTGCAGAGCCACTATTTCAAGTATACTACGTCATCGAGTGGCGCCGAAGGACTGTTTAAATGCATGTTAAATGCCCAGCATTCGGCGCCACTCGATGACGTAGTATACTTGAAATAGTGGCTCTGCAGCAGGTGTACTCGACATTGAGAAACGGCCCCTGTCTATACCTCGCGTTCTTTTTAAACTAAATTCACCAGTAGGTGTAAAATGGGACAACTAAAGACAATTGCAGACGCACATTGAATATCCAGGGATTGACCTTACAGACAGAACTGCTGAACAATTTGGCCACAGTTTATAACATTGATCATGAAGGTAACTTAAAGGTCCCCTATTATACTGTTTTTCATCAATATATAACAGGTCTCAGATATATACAAACCTGTCTCTGAAGTCTTTGGCTCCAAACACCAAACAGATCATTGCAGCATCCCATAATCCCCTCTGTTTCAGCCCTGTTTCAAAAGTGCTGATTCTCTGTCTGTTACTTTAGATGAAAATAAGGAGCCCCTCCCCACGCCCCTCTGTGACCTCATTCACACCAACGCAACTCCGGTTCAAGCTCCGTGCTAGAGCTTTTCAGGTTCAGAACCGGTTCTTCGGTTTAGCTCCGGCTCTTTTCACACAGCCCAGAGTCCGACTGGTGCTGCGTCATTGCGTCATCGTTTGCGTCATGACGTAACCGTTTGCGTGCCTGCTTCATAAAGCCAACCCGCGCGCAAACCCCTCACAGCTGACACCGACAACAACAACAATGGCCGATTGTGCTCCAGCTTCCTCTGCACCTCTTCGGAAGACCAGATTCCCAGTAGCTGGTCTCTTCAGTGGACCACTGCTGCTTGTTAAGTTTCTCCATCGTTGTGTACAAACTGGATAAAACGCGGGCTTTTTGTTGTTGTTCAGGAGTTGATCCCACCCCTGCCCCCGCCTCGACGTAAGCGTGACGTATGTGGTGCTTTTGCTCTGGCCGGACAATTTTTTGGTGCTCGAAATGAACCGGATTCCGGAGCTAAGAGGCTGCTACGCTGCGGTGTGAACAGGAAAACCTTTAGATTTGGTTAAAAAGAACACAATGGCGCTCTAGGAGGAGATTCAGGTGATAAGGTGTGGGGGGTACCTTGGTTGGTGATTGGCTAATGGTTACACAAGACAACACATCGCTATGACATCATAAAGTGGGCAAAATCTGATCAGCTCATTTTCAGACAGGTTTTTGTATAAATGGATCAGGACAAAAAGTGAGCGAATCTTTTTTCCTGAAACTTTCAGATCTCTTTACACAGAGACATGTTGATGTATAAAAGACATGAAAAAGTGGATTTTGCACAATAGGTGACCTTTAAGTGCTTCAGAGATATACAATCGTCATACACATTTCTCATTCAAACGGTGTGTTCAACAGCGAACTTACATAGCTTATGTAAACGCATCCGGGCATATGTTGTCTCGGACCCGAGGGCGTTGGTCTCCTGGACGCTCAGGGTTTGGCTGTAGCTCCAGTAGGCAGGAAGAACTATATCACAGTGCTTCTGAGAGACGTCCACAACGCATGTCCTCGACTCCTGACCCGTCCTTTAAAACAAAAACGTTTAAGTGTTGCGCTCTCTTTTTGAAGGACAATTTAAACGTATATAAAAAAGACCATATCAATCATATATAAATGACTCAAACCCGTGTTACCTTGAATTTAAGAAAAGTGCATGTGTTTGGAAAGTTAGGAAACGGCTTGAGTTGTGTGTGGGTTTCAAAATGGATGTTTTAAATGATTGTGTTCTTTGTTAAACATGGCTGCAATTTACCTAAATTCATCAACAATAATACCCATTTTTGAATTCTTGAAGAACAGTTTTTTTCAAGAATTCTTCACAGGGTGAGTAGTTGATGTACCCTTATTTTTTTGGGTGATGTATTTCATTAAGTGTATTCTGGAAACTGTAAAGAAAGAAAATGTATAACTAAGATGTCGCCACAGCTGAATGCTAAATGCAATGCTACTTCAGTTTCTTCAGTCACAACGTAAAAAAAAGAGATGTAATGTGTTGTGGTTAACATTTTCCACTGAGTGCCACGGCTCGCTGTAAATGCGCTTCATTCAAAATTCAACTCTGTGGCACACGCACTATATTTAGTTAGTTCCTAGTCCATTCTGAGAGTGACCTTGGGCGTTGCTGTGTGACTTGCATTAACTCACACTTTCAAGAGGATGGCATTGTACTGGGCTGGCAGGAAGGTCTTCACTGATTCCACCCAGGAGCAGCGAACATGCGTGTGATTGGGCACTTGACAGGAAATGTTTAGCGAACCGGGGCGGTCTGGGAAACAGGAATCAAACAGAGTTCAATATCAGGACATAAAGAGCGTTTTCTGGTGTAATAATTGAAGTATGTCTTGTCTTTAGGTGGAAAACAAAGTGCTCTATGCTCTGGTGTCACTATCATGAACCAAAATATCTGAGCAGAGGCTTGGACAGCACCATGGAAAACTCTCCGTCCCTCCAAAGGAAGGCCACTTAGGGAAACGCTTCCTGTTTGAGACAGTTACAGGAAGTGGAAGGCTTTGTCTATTTGACGGCTGATAAGACCCGTTTCCTCTGAGGAGCAGTAGCGCTGTTCTGATCATCCCCGTTGAAATGGGATCTAGTAGTAGTAGACGGAAGGCCATCATTTATAAAATGTTTAGAAAAGAAAATAATTATTTAAAAAAAAGGGGAGGAATATAGAGATGAAAGGAACCTAGAGGTTGAGGTGAACTTACAAGAGATGAAAATGAGGAGAAACAGATAATTATTTTCTGCTTTTAGGTTCAAATATTCAAAGTGAACTTTCTTTTTCCAAAGCTAAGGTTCCATAGTGGGAGACTAAAAGCATAGCAGAGCTGTTAAAAAAGCAATAACTCCTAAATTAGGCGTGGAGAGTCAGGACAAGTCCCAACTCAACAACACTTACGGCCCAGCCTGAGTTTGACAGAGTGGAGGAGGAGCCCGCCGTTGTCATAGCAGCTGTAGTTGCCTTGCGCTGATAGGTCGACGTGCAGCAGGACTAAAGTTCCGTCAGATGTGACTTTGTGCCACGGCAACACGGCGCTGTTGTTGTGATGCCAAACCACAGGTGTCCTGGTAGGGAACACAATACACTTATTTATAACTAGTTTTTATGCTTGTGAGGACTCAGTAACCCGTAAGCCTTGTCATATAAGTCCTTCCTGCATATATAAGTCCTTCCTGCGTATCACAACACTTTTTTTAAACGAAACAGCTGGTAATATTGTACGTATCATGACCAATAACAGACTAAAAGTATAACTGTTAGTACATTAGTCAATCTAACAATCAACAATAAAAGAGCTATTGCACATTATACCTACCTGTTTTGACTGGCAAATAAAACAAAAATAAATACTCACTTATGTTTGTAGCACTTATAAAGGTCTGGCTAATTCAAATAAATAAAAATCTATTAACAGCTTATGTTAGATTGTTGCTATTTTTAGTGTGTATCTTCATGGTTGATTGCAGCTATTATAAGTCATGTTGGCTAAATAGAATGTGATGAAATAAAGAAATCAGACTTCGGCTACAGGCAATACCCGTTTCAGATTTGCTGAGTTCGACATTGAGATAGTACTTGTGTTTATTTGACTATATCGAGTTTTATTGTGTCTTTAAGTCGGTAGTGGGCCGCCAAAAGACGTGTGGATTTGAAAGCTGTGATTTCTTTGAATAAACCAGCTGTGAGGAGCTACATTGGGTCTTCATTGAGTCAGAGCTTGTATTCGCTCCTAAGTGACCTTAGGACAATGTACTTTTGATAAACTGCCACTACAACTTCTATTTTACGTGTACCAATCTTATTTGTGTTTTATTTTATTTAAAAAGATATGCTCCATTGGCTCTCTCTCAAATCTGATTATGTACCCTTATTGCACCTGATTTAGCAATGCAGGCACTGTGTAACCCTTTGTATTACAATAATGTATCTTCTTTGCCTTGAAAACTAAAACATTGACTTTCAGGCCACCTACAGAATGGAGGAGTTGTTCTATTATTCTGTCAGTTATCTTAAGGAAGGTAAGTAAAGCGAAATGCATACTTGAGTATATGAATACAGCGGGATGGCTTTAGAATGCATTCTATTCATTTGTCTTCAATGGATACCACTGCAACTTTTATGATAAATGTGTTATTGTGATTACTGGAATGAGAACAAAATGCTGCCCTGACAGGCGGAGCTACCCCGTTTCTTTTTTTGGCTAATAGAAGAAAACCTTTGAACTCCCACATGAATGTGCCGGAAAAATGTCTTTGTCATTAGAAGACAAAGAAACCCAACTCTAATTCAAACGAGGAAATAGTTCTCTTTCTTACCTGATTTGTGACTTCCTGCATGCCAGTGTCACATTCGACTCCAAGAGCGCATACTGAACGCCTGACACTGTAAACAAAGACATCACATAAAATATTAAAGCCTGTGTTCGTCTGGCTTACAGCATGTGCACATTGCAAAATCTGACATACCATGTGTCTGCATTGACTCTATCAATGTGAGTTACAGTAAGAGACAGAAGCACAATAACATGACCATACAAGGTTTAGGATCCTGAGGACTGAGGAGGCTTTGGCGCACAGCATGAAGAGTCTCCAGTGTTTCCTTTTTCTGGAAATGTTTCTTATCACTAGTCAAATAATATTACTCAGTTAATAGTGCTGATCCCACTGACAAATGACACCAATTTGGCCAACTTTGAGCTGCTTTCTAATTATTGTCTTAATGTGCTTTTGGACAAAAAGACAAATTATGTGACAAAATACTTTTCACGACCATCCTCTGCTCCAAGCCTTTACTTCACAAAGTCCAAACTGAACATGTGACTGGCGTGCTTTGGGCTTTGGAGGACTTCACAAGTACTCTATTCCTCAAAATATCAATACAAAAGCAGAGGCAAGACATATTTCCCACCCTCATATGAAGTCGAACCTTTGACATGTGTAGGGCTGTGTATTGGAAAGACACCATATGTATCATGATTTAATATATTGAGGTATATTGTGATTCTGTAAGCATGGCGATCTATTGCGGTTTTTAAAATCTTTTTTTAGAAAAACTGACATGGTATAAAGAACACATCATTTTAGGCATAAAACCCACGTAAAAATAACTTTACATTTTCATTCAAACATATAACAAAGAACATTAAGTATTGACTGAGTTCATCCTGGCTGTTATTACAATTTAAAGTTAATTAAGTGTTTTTGAGAAACCATTACAAGACCTCAAAAAACTAAATATTGCGATTCAATAGATGTTTTCGAACGCTCCAAAGAATTTGATTAACCTGTGGATCTGGAAGCAGTTTGCTTATACACATGTTCACCTTTTTAATTATGTCTACACTGTCTAGCCATGCAAACAGCTTTGGTTTCATGTGCTGCGGTTGAAAAACATCCATCTCTGGGTTTTCTGTCTCCACCCTTATAGGATGTGGGTGAGTAGAATTTAGTTTATGGTGTTCACAAAATATAATTTAGCAATTTCAACGGGGACTATGTCATGATTTCCCACCACACCTATAGCTACATTGCTACTCACACTTGTAACTGGAACTATATTAGCAGCAATGTAATCTAAAGTAAGTATCCAATAATGTGAAATCAGAGGCAATGTAAGGTCAGCGCTTGATTTACTCAATACAACGTCCATTGGTGCCAAAAGGATGATTTAGAAGCGGCTAAAGTATAAACTTGACATCATGCAACTTGGAAGGTAGTGTTGATGTGCTGCAATACTAAGTGCAGTGTATACCTGAGCAAATATTTGCGGTGACTGAAGTAATTTGCCAGATTGATACTCTATCTGCAGCGTGTGTGTGTGTGTGTGTGTGTGTGTGTGTGTGTGTTTATAGCTTGGCTCCATAATATGAAAGCTGGCATTTACAGTAGATGTGGAGTGGAAAAACATCACTTTGACTGCCAGCCTGCCACGCGCACACCTTCGCTAATTCTCAACCTCAATCACTCAGGCATGCTCACTCCCTGCTGGCCTCTGCTCCCTAAGTAACAAACAAGTTGTCCCGCGTTTGAGTTTTGTTTTTCCTTCTTAATCTTTAAAAAACAAATGTATGTTTAGGTCACAAGTTTAACTGGCATTGAATCGCGAAGGATACAACCTAAATCATTCATTTGGTTCTAAAAAAGGTATTTTCTGGTCACTTCAAACCAGACACGTGAAGCTTTTTGGAGATGTTGTTTTTTAATTTGCTGTATTGGTATATCTATGTTAGTTTTCCCTATTGAAATAACCTCATGTGTCCTTCAGGGACCAACTAAGTTCATCTTAAATTAAATGTTACACATACTCAAGTTGGAGGTTGCACTGAAGGCCTTTTCAATACTTGGTTTAACTCACACCTAGCTTGCTTTCCTTCTGTTATTCTAGTGGCTGCGCAAAATGAAACAGCTGGGGAAAGAGCAGCGAAGTGCTCCACTGTGATTTTGTGGCTACATTCGTGTGTTTCAGTGGAGGAGACGCAAAGAAAGGAGGATAATGAAAGCTACTGAGAGTTTTTTGTTTTAATAAGCAAATGAAAGCCTGTTCCTTCTGCTGCAGTGTGTACGGGAAACAATTTGTCATATGTAACACGAGGCATGGTTAATAAAACTGAGCTACTAAGACAGCGGTTATTTATTGGACACAGCGTTTTGGATTGCTCATTTTGCCAATTGAGATACACCAAGCAAGCTGTCATTTATCCGACCTTTCACCAGAGCAGGACATGGGTTCTCTCCCTCCGCTCTGTCAGTAAATGTAAGATGCCTTCGTCCAAACTGATTCATATATATGTATGTAAACCAATTTATTAACATTGTTTTATATAGATAATAAATATATATAGTAGGCAAATGTAAACAGTATAACATAATATTTCATCAGGTATGAACATACCATTAGATTTTCCATTAAATGTAAGTAAAATTGTTTTTGTATTGTGTCTCAAATGTATCCTAAGAAGAAAGGAAATCAGAATCGGACAAAATCTCTATCAAAAACTCACAAAAAGATCTATAGTTTACCAGTAAAAGTTGTAATTCAAGCTTTTGAAATGCACATTAGTCGGTAAACCTTTTCTGTTGTTTGTTTAGAAGACACTTTTGTTTATGGCCCTTGCAGTTTGGAAACTGTGCTTTGAAATAGCAAGTTTAACAACTTTTTGCAGTGTTCTCACAACCAGGCAACAACAGAGGGTCAATGTTCAAAATAAACGAATTCCTCCTTAAATGTAAAATAAAATATAATCTTCCTCTGTCTCTGTTTTTATTGTTTCTCCCTGTGTCAATCTTTCCATCCATCTCAGTTTCAACCAGATTTTCTTTACACACACACCTTGGTGCAGTGCAAATGGTTGGCTGGTCTGAATGTGTGTATTCATGTTTTATTGGCAGTGAAGTACATTATTCCCCAAACCCGCAGCGTTCCACTCATATCTGATTCTGCCTCTGGCAACACGGCCCGGCCCGGCCCAGACGCGCACACACACACACACACACACACACACACACACACACACACACACACACACACACACACACACACACACACACACACACACACACACACACACACACACACACACACACACACACACACACACACACACACACACACACACACACACACACACACACACACACACACACACACACACACACACACACACACACACACACACAAAACCACACACTTGTGACATTGAGAACCGAAGGCAGGGTGGACCCAGAAAGTGCAAGCTGGACGAAACTCAGTACTTTCTAAACAATAAGAAAGGACCCTGGAGCCCCAGTAGGGTACAATTAATGGGAAGGGAAAATTCTGACATTTTTAACCTAAGGGGCCACGGGTGACTGTCCTCATTGTTACCATGATATAAAGAGATGCAGTAATGAAGAGCGTTTAATACAAAGAGGGAAATACAGTCTTCAGAGAGAGAGAAATAAAAAAAGATTTCTTAATGCCAAACAGATCCCTCAAGAGCTTTGTGAAAAAAAAAAGATTCTTCTAACAATAGGATTATTGTTTGCAGAGTAAAAGGTTTACATTTAAATTGGACAGAGACAGAACCGTGAAAAGAAACAACAATGTGTTTAAACAAAAAAATCGTCTTGGATTTATGACATTTTATATGCGTTTCCTCCCTCTTTTCTTCAGCAGTAGCTTTAGGTCCCACAAGTACTTTGTGTTAGGGATTAATTTTGTCTTTACTTAAGATATTTGACCTTTCGGCCTGTTGACATTTACGACGAAGCCTAAGTCTGTTATCTGTCTTAGGGAATGGGAAGTCTCAGCTATTGCTGCCATTATCAGTTTTATGACCGGTCAACTCTCGGTCACAGAGCCATAGAGTCAAATAAGTGATTCAGTGTCTCCAGGTGTTCACGTATACCTTCCCTCAATATGTGGGTTGACTCTTAGTGAAGCTGGTTAAAAGGTCTATCAAGAGATAGGCTGATCAGAATTGACATGACAACGCTCCCGTGCAGTCAGAACCTTTGGCTGCTGTGACTTGTGATATGAATTCTCCGGCCGATGCTTGTAATAAACTACCAGTGTTTGACATCAGAACTCCTGCTCGTCCTGTGTCTCCTTCATGAGTCGGTGACTCCCACTGCAGTGCTACACAGAAGTTCCCCTTACACTTTGAGTTAAGATAAGTGCCCAAAATAGTTCCCCAAAAGGAATCCGTGCCTGATTCTTAACAGCATGTGTGTTTCTCTATGTGTTTTAAATCTGTCCTTGGGAAAATGGCGTTCTGCTTGGTGTGCATGCATTACCTTCATCAAGTTGGATCTGAGCACGAATGGGACGCAGCGACCAAGATAAAAACCAGATGACTGTCAGACACACAGGGCTGGACAAAAGGCCTGGCATCTAGAGAGAGAAAGAAAGAGGGAGGAAATGATTAAGAGTTATTTTCAAGCCTAAAAGGTTTGGCAGTAAGTAAGCATCCACAACATCATCATTATCATCATTTGAAGCACATTTTGTACAAGTAAATGGGTACGGAAAGAACCAATGCTTGGGAAAACAGAAAGAAATGTCTCCTTTCTTCTGATCAATTTGTCCAGAAATACACAGCAATGTTAAAATAGTTTGGTAACAAGTTGCAGTTTATCATTTCACAAATCTGTCTGACTGTTCTTTATCATTGCAAATTATATTTCACATAAAGTCGAAATAAAATGCAAAGACAATGGTGTAGACAACTGGTCGCCCATATTTTTCGTAACTGACATCGTAAGTGGAAGTCTTTCTCAAAATTAAGAACACATTTAGAAGGAAATTATGTTGGAAAGGATGTTCTGTTTCCACTGGCTTTACTACTCTGACATTCTGGGAAATGTAAAGTTTTGGTTATATTTGGGCTGGAGAACCGATCCAGTTTTAGCTTTGTACCATAAATCAAATCTCAACACGACATCTAAAATAATGTGCCTGTAGAATAGATAAAAGTGTAGTTTGTTCAAATGTATTTGATAGTATGGTTGTAAGCAGGACATCTGTCATCATACATGTTATAGACCTTATCTAAATTCAATAACATTTAAAGGGGCCCTATTTTGTTCATTATCAGGTTCATATTTGTATTTGTTGCCCTTACTATGACACTGTGTTTCCATGCTTTAATGTTAAAAATGGTTTCAGTTGTCTCTTACTGCCTGTGCTGCAACACCTCTTTTCACTCTCTGTCTGAAACCAGAGCCCAGTCTGCTCTGATTGGTTAACTGGCTGGCTCTGCTGTGATTCATCCACAGCTTAAAGATATGTCGGAAATGTCCGGCCCCTTAGCCTATCATGTACAGTGTGATAAAGCACAAGCCAATAGACGCGTAAGAGTAGTGAGGTCATTAAGATACTGGAGTTAACAAAGAAGTCCAATGGAGGCGTTTCAGGTAGGGGGGAAGTGTGTGGGAGAGAAACTCCCACTGGAGAGAACTTTTAAGCCTTTGCACACCATTAACAGGCAGAAAAACCTATACAACACAAACAAATGGAAAGAACAGGAAATGCACTATACAACTGCTTGAATTAACGCACACAATGTTCAAATATTGCTTACTGCACACATTTCATATTCTATAATTCACTGTATTCTATTTTGCTGTAAATTACTGCTTTATTTTATTGCGATCTAACTATATATTTTGTACAGTGTTCTTAATATAGCTCGCTATCTCTGTACTTTAAAAAACATATTTTATGTATGCACCACATCAAGTCAAATTCCTCGTACGTGTGAACCTACCTGGCAATAAACCCGTTTCTGATTCTTTACGCAATTACATAAAAAATGAACTGATTTGACTGGCTATATGTATTTCTATTTATAAACATATAAGTAGACAGAGAAACAAGGCATTTTTACGGATATGACACAAAAAGGAAAGGCAGACATCATGGAATAGTTCAAATACATCAGACATTTCTTCCTGAGTACAGGATACAGTATGTTTGCTGTAGCAGAAGAATGGTGGCCATGGAGTTATGGACGTATGATGTGATGCTGCTGATATTTGTATCTCCATGGGACATTCACATCAGACATTGTGTCTGTGTGAATGTGACAAAGTGTGAAAGACAATGTGGTGTATGTGTTTGTGAGCTGCTAAAGCCCAAAGTCACAAAAACAAACACGCTTATCTTATCTGTGGTGCCCTTTCTCTTTATAGAGCAGCATGTGATAAACACATCAACACTTTTAATGGCACCTCCGCAGCGAGAGATTAAAGGCCCATAAGAGGCTTTTGTTAAGTCTTTAGTGAGGTCCTTTTCCTGTTCAAATAGGACGTTATGTCATAAAACGGTGACTGACTGAAGCAATACCGAAGAACAATGTTTTTGATAATGCACTATATGGCTTTCTAGTCATTTATGGGACACAAATATAGAGAAATCGATATGACCGAAAGCCATAATAGCAATCACATGGTACCAATAGATTTTCAATAACTTTTCATAATTAATAATAGGTATACACATATTTACAAAGTTTCTGAAGCACTATTTTTTTTTAATTTAAATATGTGATTGCAGCTCATGATGGATTGGGGATTTAAAAAAAAAAAGGGACTCTGTGACAGTGACAGAGAAAGACAGAAAAGACTAGAAAAAGATCAACTACAAATACAACAAGAAGAAGGAAAGAACATTTAAAAGTGTGTGTTGGTTACGCTGAAAGCAAGGTGTTCAGCAGCATTGAAGAAAATAGTGTCTCATAGCGGTGTTGCTCTCAGACGGTTTATTATTCTGCTTCGCGTGTTGAACGGTTCAATGTCGTGTCTTTAAGAAACGGGACATTTTCTGTGGGTTGAATCTGGCACAAAGCAACGAGAACTCACTGCTTTTATTTCTCTCAATGTCAAACAGCGTTCTGCACCACAAAGAGAGAAAGGTGAATCACAGTGTCGTTACCTTACTAGACTTTGTTTCATATATTCAGTCAGTGTATATTCTGAAACTGCAAAGGTGGATGCATCAAAGAGGCTTTTGGGCTGCATTCACATTGGCGTTGAGGTGATTAACGCATGGTGGAGGTGTGTCTGTTTTTTCTGGTATTCTCCACGCACAGATGGAGAGGAGGATTGCCGGGTTCTCCGCAATTCTTCCTATTGTGGTGTTACTACAACACATTGATTCAATTTAATTTAAAATCCGGAAACGATCAACTTCTTCTGAAGATAGTTTGCCTTATTTAAGTATTTATGCTGATTTAAACGGAAAATCAACACATTGTGATAGTAGTTGTAGTTTCTTTGAACATATGCTCATACCTTAAATGTATATATTTATTTTGGGGGTTCAAGCCCTATATTTTGGTTCCCTTCCTTATACCAAAGGACTGAACAAATACGCTTTTACCTTTCAGAAGAAACATAGACTTTATAAATACCATGGATTCCCTTTTAATGATAAACACACAGTACGTAACAAACGTATGCATTAAGAGGTGTCAGAGGGAAGGGGCTGCCATAGTGAGGCGGGCTGGAGCAGTTTGGGGGTCTGTCCAGACAATGTATATTTTTGCAGTTTTTACAGTTGAAGCACAATTTGCTGACAGAAAATGATTTTATAGACAGTTTTGGAGACCCTTTGGCACTAGTGGTGTATGGAGCAGCAGATGAAAACCAAAACTCCAAAGACTGACAGCAAGTCACGCAGCACATTACTGCACTTTGAGGATGTATAGCGTCTCTGGTGGTCAGACAGAGTCTCAAAGAAAAGTTGACTGTGAGTTTCATTAGCTGAGCTCATAAATAGTGAAAGACAGCTAGAAACAAAAGAATGGAACACATATGTGTTGCGCCACAATATGATGGAGGACATGTCAAATAAACAAATATGTTTATCCCGAGGTGTTGCTTTTAAATTGAACTTGCTTTGAAAACAAGAAATAGCCAAAATAAATGAAGTCAAGCATGAGAAAAAAACGTTGTCTCTGTCTCAAATCATTGTTACCTTCTGAAAGTTCTGCATTGTTAACGCCTATCAAATGCAGTTTTTTAAGACCATGACAGATTGCTTCCTTGACAGTTGTGTGTGTGATACTGGACTGCACAAATAAACTGGACTTCAAAGATTGATGAAGATGATTATCTTTGGCAGTGAAATGAAACCTGCGACCACAAGAGGCCAAACAGATCTTCTTTGTTTAAACCATGGCGTAAATATCATCAACTTTTCATCAGGGGAACAAGGTGTTAGGTCTGGCTCATCTAAGTCATGCCAATGTCTAAACAATGACGACGACATGTTTGGTGAGTTATAAACGCGTTGCTGTTGTTGATGGTGAAATAATGAGGGTGATAGTTTGACAGTTGTGGAACATAAAAAAGACGAGGATATTTGGTGTAAGCAAACAGGGACACGATCAAACTAAAGGACAATGTTGGAACCGATAACACGTTTCAAGCCAGATTAGAACAGTTTAAAAATGCTTCTATCTTCTTTTAAGGTAGATTTGTCTGCAGGATTTCTGCAAAATCAGGATTTCATAAGTGTAAAATGTATACAGTTTTACAGTTTTCAACATATTATATTCTGTCCTGCTTATTTACAGCTGCAGTGCATGTGATGTGAATGTCACCAGCTGACAGAAAGTCAACACAGACCTAAGTTGTTGCCAAGCAAAGCAATTTTGTTGAAACTCACAAAGTTGGTTTCAGACTGAGGGAGAAAAATAAAGACGTTTTTCAATATTTGAGCATGCAACAAGTTAAAATATATAATACAAGTATGAACTTTTTAAATACAGATGATCTCAAATACAAGCAACCTTATACAAACACAGTTCCATAAATCCATCTCCCTTTTTTCCCTATATGTCCTCGATATATATCTTGTTTTTTCATCATACCCACATTAATTTGCTCAGCTATTAATTCTCCACACGCGCAGTTAAAAGCTACAACGTTTGATCCCACTCAATAAAACACACCATTAACAACTTAGAGACCGTGGAAAATGTATCAAGGCCAATTTAAAAACACGCCATTTGTCAATCTTGACACTTTGGCTTGGCTTTCACAACCAAATGTAACAATTTACGAAATGGACATCCAGCACGTTACTACAGATTGATCGATGGAAAAGGAGGTGATGGAAATCATTCATTCATGTGCATCCGCCAAAAAACTGATGAAGAAAACTGAGCACTTCGGAAAGACAAAAAAGAAACGTCTACCAAGATCTTGGACGCTTTTTAGGGGAGCTGCGATGACCTCGATTACCAATAGTCTCTTATGATGTAGCAGGATAGTGTTACATTCACCACTACAGCACTGTAGCTTCACTCAGCAATTTCAAATCTCACCAACTCCTGTCTCCCTCACTTGCTTACATTCCTCTTCCTCGGTCCAGTCCTCCTTTCACGCTTTCTTAAGCTTCTGTACATTCAGTACATTCTGTACCTTAAAACCCAGGCTTATATACCGGTCAATTTGTTTGAATTTACACAGACACAGGACTTTGACCGAAACCTCCCACTCCAATCAAACTGCCAAGAAGGAGCAAACAAATATGATATGCTGTATCGTGCTGACGGCGATGCAAACTGGCACAGGTTCAATACAAAAATCGAAATGGATTTGTGCAGGCAGAGGACCAACCACTGGGATCAAGTTAACTGAGATCAGCGTCTGGCAGTCTGTCTGAGGTAAATTGTTGTAAAGCCTAAGCCTCTAAAAGCTAGGTTATTGAATTTCCTCTTAGCAAAATGCTCGGGGAAATGTTAAGATCCCACTGGTAAACATGTATGCAGGAAATATGTCAAGAGCTCTTATATTATTCTGAAAGGTTAAACGGAAGACGCGGTTCTGGTTTGCTCAACCATTGTCACGGTTGAAAGAAATAATAAAGTTTGCGTTTTTATCCGAATTACAGATAAACCATACTGTTGTTGTTTGTTGTTTTTTCCTTTCAACATATTCGGTTTATGATGCATGGGCTCTGTGGAGAATAATGTAGCTGCTTTTTCGCAACATAATATTTGCATTCTGTGTGAAAGTATTCTTGACAAAAACATTTTACTTTCACAAACAAAGTAGGGCTGCTCAATTAATCGTATTTTAATCGCGATTACGATTATGGCTTGCAACGATTACGAAAACAACGTAATCAAAATAAAACGATTATTTCTCTATTATTGTTATTACTTTTTTTTTTTTTAAATTATACTTAAAGTTCAGGGTAATCAACTGTTAAAAACATAATGTTCAAATAAAAAATCTTCAATAAATGGATGTTTTCAATGTCAATGAATAATCACATTTAATAATCACAATTACAATTATTGAACCAAATAATCGAGATTATGATTTTTGCCATAATCGAGCAGCCCTAAAACAAAGTGCCTCAAGCTAAGTTATATGTTGAGATTTCTGGCCCTTAAGCATATAGGTAACAAACTAAGAATATGTTTTGCTTCCTCTACAACATTTATCTTGTGAATAAGCAGTAAATATTTGTCCGTGAGATTTAAAATGGGTTACGGGAATATTGATTTAAGTTCTTGTCTCCAAAGTCTAGCCTCAGGGTACACCCAAAGGACACTTTTCCTTTCTGTCCACTACTTTCAGTCCATTTCGATTACTTTTTTCACACATTGACGCAGTTTTTTTTTCTCTTAGTCTAGTCTGCAGACAGTCCTTGGCTACCGTTTTCCATCCCTCTAAGGCCGGGACGTTCAGGGTTCAGTAAACATGTTTACGTCATACTTTATAATGGCTTACCCTCTTCCCTTTCCTGGTACCCCTCAGAGTAACTAGAGATGAGAAAATGCGGGCGGCATCTCCCTGCACCTTTCCTTCACTCCTGTGTAATATTTCCATTCAATCAATTAGCTCTCTCTTATCTCTACCTCCCCCTCACCATCTTTAAAGATCTGTGTTCTCCCTCCCATGCCTGTGTCTTCCTGCAGTGGCCCTCTTTATTTTCCATCTCTAATGCCACACAGTACAAAGTCCCGTAAACTAATTTTCACAAAGGTCTCCTATTCTGCTTCCCCTAACACTTGAGAACAATGCTGTTTCTTGAGGACACGCTGTTAATCTGTCCTACCAAATCCAAGCATCCTGTTTTTACTCCAGTGTCAGTTGAACTGCTTCATAAGTGTTATTTTCCAATAGTTTGAATAGTTGGTCTGTTCTTGGTAAGTATGATGGGCATGTCTAGAATGACACGTTCCACCAGAAATGGAGTAACAACAGGTAGACGGCCATGTTAAAGCTTCTTCTGATCATATTGTATCCCAAGGATATCAGCCAAAGAAAAACCAAACCTCTTAAGTCCAGTAAATGCATCAGGATCTTCCACGGGAGGCAAAGCCCTACATCACAGCCTGGGGACTTTATTTACAGGAAAACCGGAACACACATGTAGGCACTCATTTGTATCCAAACACTAAATGCAAGAACACAAATCAAAAGTTTAAATATGTGTGCAGCAGTGATGCAACTCCTTTGGTCTGATCGATACGACCAAATCCTTTGGAGATGTGAGGCAAAAACAAACAACGTTTTCTTTCGTCTTGCTGTGTGTTTTTTTGTAATTCCCGGGAATACATTTCACCACAAATTCATTGTGGGTAAATATTAAGAAAAGCAATGAAACCACTTTGATTTCATTTTCTTTCCTAAGTTAAAAGCTGGACTCAGAATAGGTCACTTTTTCACTCATTAAATGAAACATCTTCTCAATGATTCTCCTCTGATGCAAAACAAATGACAACATGACGGTTCTTTAAAAACGGTGAAGAGGGAGTTGACTCACTATCAATGTGTACAGAAACTTCCTTTGGCAGACTGGGATCTGTGCAAGCCTGATATTACCACAAACCACTTTCCTCAGCAGCTGCATGAGGTCTTTCTGAAGCTAAATGTGAAAAACCACACTTTGATCCAGTGTAAACATGCCCATAGTACCACTGAACCCTTGCGTTAGGTAGAAACTGAAAGTTTACCTTCACTTAGCCAGCTAGTATGAAAAATAAGATTTGTTTTGCACTATGGCTGCTGCCAAAAGTCAACTCACAATGGATCACTTCTCATATTTCAACAGCCTTTCTTTCCATAGGTTGTCTGCGAGTGAGGGTGTGTGTAATCGCAAGCCTATTCTGTGACTCACCCCTACCAGTCACCTTTCTTCTGTAACTCTTCCAGCAACAACCAGAATAGACAGGGGAATGTAGCCATGGATATTGTCACTTGGATGCACCCATAACCAGAGTATTCCCACATGCACACAGATTCAAAATAACAGTGGAGACCCAGCTATACTGTACACACATAACTTGAATATAAAATTGCTGCTGGTTAAGTAGTCTTGGCGAATCCACAGCAGTTACCACAACAGGAGTGATTAAAAGTAATTGTAGAAAGAGAAATTCCTGAGTGGAAAACATTCCTTTAAAAATAATGTCAAGGGTGAAAAGCCCAGACTGAAAACTCATCTCTTTCGACTCCACCTCGAGCGATAGAATGACTAACAAAGAACTGCTAACAGAGCACTTATATACTAATAAAGGACTGGCTTATCTATAGCCAGTTGAGTAGCACTTGAAATGCTTGGCTCTATGAAACCTGATGTACTTATATGATTCTGTTTTATTCAAGGTTGTGTCTTCCTGGTCGAATGTACTTATTGTAAGTCGCTTTGGATAAAAGCGTCAGCTAAATGCAATGTAATGTAATGTATCCTGACAGAAGTCAAACACTAGTTGTGTAGAGAAGCACTGGGAAAGGGAAGAATCGAAAACAGGGCCTCGGAGGAAAAGAAGAAGTGAATTATTTGTCCATGCGCAATTTAGAAGCTGATTTAAAAAGGACTGTGTAGTAAAAGGAGGTGTGTGCACACGGAGTAATCCAATTCAAAAAGGCTTCTCTTCTAACCAGTCCTCTCTGTGGCAGCATAATCCCACATGAGTCACTCACACTCTGGCATGCCACTGCACATTCAGCTTTACAAGAGACGAAGCAAGACAATGAGAGGGGAGACAGACGGAGAAAAGGGAAAATAGTGAAGGAGGCGGGGAGCAGAAGTTGGGGGGGCTTAAATACAGGGTGAAAACAACAGATGGGCAGAAATGGAATTGGGTGATAAAAAGCAGAAAAACAGGCAAAAAAAAGCAACTAAAGTTTCACTTTGTTCTGGCTGTCTCATTATCGTTGTCTGTCCACTCACACACTCACTGTTTTGCTGTCCAGTGACATAACATCATTTATTACAGGATGTCCTGCTCATGAGGAAAGGTCATTATGGGTTATGTCATAAATTAAAGATTAACCAAGACTGATCTATAATTTAGCCTGGACAATATGCTCATCAGTGTGTGTGTGTGTGTGTGTGTGTGTGTGTGTGTGTGTGTGTGTGTGTGTGTGTGTGTGTGTGTGTGTGTGTGTGATTTGTGTGTGAGATGTGTGTGAGATGTGTGTGTGTGTGTGAGATGTGTGTGTGTGTGTGATGTGTGTGTGTGTGATTTGTGTGTGTGTCATTGTGGGTACCTGGTAATAACTACACATTGAGGGATTAGCTAAGAGATACAAGCACATGTGTGTGTATGTGTGTGTGTGTGTGTGTGTGTGTGTGTGTGTGTGTGTGTGTGTGTGTGTGTGTGTGTGTGTGTGTGTGTGTGTGTGTGAGCGTGCATGCATGTGTGTGTGTGTAAGTGAGACTGTGGACTCACTGTGTGCACGTACGAGCACTGAACCAACAACAGAGGGAGCCAGGATGGTGGGTGAGAGTTACAATGGCTCTGGTGTTTAGCCAAGTCACCATGGCAACCACTGCACACACCATCAGTCTGACCTTTCGGGGCGATAACAACACTGCTGACAGACATGTGTGCCAGTGTTTTGCCAATTATATAACCAACCTACTGTGATTGCAACTCGATATTAAGGAATTTCGAACAACAAGTGAAGTTTTGATTTTAGCACTTTCCCTATTTTTCTTTCCATTACCTGAATCATCCTGTATGTAAACTGACACATGTGGATGAAAATGTGTTGAGTAGCAACAATTTATGAGAGTTTGAATCAAAGTGGGAAAAAAAGCATGCAAGACAGACAAAACCGAGACATACAGAGAGACAGATACATGCTATTAGCATCAGGCAGACAGGGGCAGAGAAAGGTGTTTAAATGAAAGTCATCTAATGTGAACAGGCTTGAGTGCACGCGAGATAAGGAAACAGTAGAAGTGGAAAAATTAGATGCTGTGTTTCTGAGGATAAGAAAAAGATTATAAGGAAGGAGAATCAGGAGCCAATTCAGTTCTGGAAACATCTGGCCAGTCAGGGATGATATACAGTCACAGAGCTATGACTGCCGGACAGGTGCCAGCCTAAAGGTCTTTTTTATTTTTAAAATAACATCACCTGCTTCTACTGGACCCATGTGTAGCCCTAACATACACATTCCAAAATGATTCCGTAAAAATGTAGAGAGACGCACACACTCTCCCCCCCTGCTAAAGTGCTTCCATTGAACTCCTTGGTTTACTTCAACGACATAGTGACATCACCATGTAACATCTATTGGCTAGCGCTCTCTCACATTGTATGTGAAAGGCTACGGGGCGGAACATCTCTAAGCGGCTGACCAAACACAACAGAGATGGCCAGGCAGCTAACCAATCAGAGCAGACTGGGCTCTGGTGTCAGACAGAGGGTGAAAAGAGGCGCTGCAGCACAGGCAGTATGAGGAAAATAAAGAGCTTTTTGAACATTAAAGCATGAAAGATGTCACAGTAGAGGAACACAATAACAATATCAACCTGGAAATGAACATAATAGGCCCCTTTAAGTTGTGTTTGTTGCGGGGAATAATGCAGAGTGAATGCATGATGGAATATTATGACACTTGCCACTGCCACAAGCAGTACTATGATGAAAACATGAAGTTGGACTTCTGCAATAGCTCCAATCTTCATAAATGAAAGCTAGACAGGCCTAATAAATACCAGTAAAAACAACTGAGAAGACTAGAGAATCTGAACAGTTAGTACTATATATCGGCTGCTGGTCGAACTGCTAGGCTTACTTCCAAATGTTGCCCTAGCCTAAACACACAAGAAGTAATGGCTGCCATGTGTGCACAGAGATAGCACCGAGCAAATTCACAGAACCAAGGCCTGAGTGTGTTTGCGCATGTTTGTGAGACAGGGAGTGAGAGAGAGAGATCGCAAGCATGACAATACTTTTCAAGTCATTATGTTGAGCAATCAGAACATGCTAATTAACTTTTTGGCTATAGCTACTGAAAGCACGATTTAACATCAACTTGTTAGTCCTTTTAAAATAAAAAATATGAAAAACCTGTACTGTGTGCAAGTGTGTGTGTGTGTGTGTGTGTGTGTGTGTGTGTGTGTGTGTGTCAGCAGTATCTTGGCCTTAGCTCTCCAACTCTGGAATTTCCTCAAGCTCGGCCGCCAGGGTAAGATGGCTACCATATGCCAGCTATTCACACACATTTATCGCACGCACACACGCACACACACACACACACACACACACACACACACACACACACACACACACACACACACACACACACACACACACACACACACACACACACACACACACACACACACACACACACACACACACACACACACACACACACACACACACACACACACACACACACACACACACACACACACACACACACACACACACACACACACACACACACACAGTACTGAAGCCAACCTCACATAAACAAACATGCTGAAATGCATAATGGGGTGAAGGCTGGACTAAAAACACACATTTCCACTCACATTAAAACACATGTCCCTCAACCTGTAAGCTATACCCATGTGTACGGTTAAATGTGTGTGTACAGTATATACACATGTGTATAAGATGGACAGAGAATGTGAAGACTGTAAACACATCACGCAGAGCAACGAGTGCCACACACACACACCACATTTTGACAGTTTTGCAATTGATACCCTGCTGGTTTCACAATATATTACCAGATTGGTGAAAGATCAATTACATACAGAAAAAGCACATGCATGTCATCAACATTTCTATCCCTTTTGAAGAGAGTGTTAAAGCGTGGATGATTTACCCCCACATTTGAGCACGTATGATATATTGCCTTGTGTCATTTTGTGCATTTGTATCTCTTGTTGAAACATAGTATCTACCCAATTTTGATAAAACTGCAGGTATTAATGGAAGACAATGAAGTACACAAAACAGCCATTGTGTTAGATCTCTGACTCAATGTGTTTTTGGTATACTTATGAAGATCATAATAATGCTACGGCCATTTCACAACTTGAATAACTGTTGTATTGCGTGCTCATTACTGACTACGGCTGGTGTGAAATTCGTAGGAAATCTGGTGACTTATTATAGAGCCATCCCAAACTGAAAGATACTGTACTTGATGATAATGGAGAAAGAGTTAGAAAAAGGATCTGTGCAAAGGGATAACAGATGAATCCCACCCACAGCCAGCTTTCAATCGTCTGCATGCAGCAAGTGTTTTTATACAACAGTGCTTAGTAGGGTTTGAAAAAATAGCACTCCTTGCTGGCAGACAGTGCCATAGTAAACACCACCATGAGCTAATACAAACCACAGCCAGGAATAGAACCCTTTGTCTCTTGTTTAAATAACTAGTTGTACCGAAAAAGGAAAATCTAGAGAAGCTCTGGGACTTCGTAAACAGTTTTAGACTGGGAAAGTCACACAGGATCGGTAATTAAATCTCCTGAGGAAATAGCAAACTTGCTTCTTCTATATTAAGCACAAAGTAAAGTTTGTACGCAAAGAAAACTAGAAAAACAACATTTCTAGACTATTTTCATCCTACAAATAGAACTCTTTGGCCGAATTAACAAAGAACTGTACCCCTTTAACTGCCTTCTAAAAACATCTAGTCATGTTAAAGCATCCTGGCAATTCAGTAGTAAAGCCCATTTAATCAAAAATGTGCAATTACACTTAAAATGTGTTTATGAGGCATGGGTCTATGAGACCAAGGATGGTAAGGCATTTTGAGCATAAGTTCTCATTCTGGGAAGTGAGTAAGGCAAGGCAAGGCAAGTTTATTTATATAGCACATTAAAAAGAAAAGATAATAAAATAAACATTAAAAGAAAAAATACATGGATAAAAGTTACAGTGCAGTTTAAGATGTAAATAGTTCAATTAAAAGCAGCGGCAAAAAGAAAAGTTTTTAGTCTGGATTTAAAAGTAGTCAGAGTTGCAGCGGATCTGCAGTTTTCTGGGAGTTTGTTCCAGATATTTGGAGCATAATAACTGAACACTGCTTCTCCATGTTTAGTTCTGACTCTGGGGACAGAAAGCTGACCAGTCCCTGAAGACCTGAGAGATCTGGATGGTTCATAATTTAGCAGTAGGTCAAAAATGTATTTTGGGCCTAAACCATTCAGTGCTTTATAAACCAGCAGCAGTATTTTGAAATCTATTCTTTGACACACAGGAAGCCAGTGTAAAGACTTCAGAACAGTAGTGATGTGATCCACATTCTTAGTGTTAGTGAGGACTCGAGCAGCAGCGTTCTGAATTAGCTGCAGCTTTCTAATCTATTTTTTAGTGAGACCTGTAAAGACACCATTACAGTAGTCCAGTCTACTGAAGATAAAAGCATGGACAAGTTTTTCCAAATCCCTTTTAATCCTAGATATGTTCTTTAGGTGATAGTAGGCTGATTTAGTAACTGTTTTAATGTGACTGTTGAAACTCAGGTCAGAGTCCATGACTACACCTAGATTTCTGGCTTTATCTGTTGTTTTGAACATTGCAGACTGAAGCTCAGCGCTAACTTTTATACGTTCTGCCTTGGCTCCAAAGACCATTACCTCAGTTTTATCTTTGTTTAATTGGAGAAAGTTCTGACACATCCAGTCATTGATTTGTTCAATGCACTTACTCAGTGTTTGAATTGGAGCATAGTCTCCTGGTGAAATTGTTACGTACATTTGTGTGTCATCTGCATAGCTATGGTAACATATTTTGTTGTTCTTCATTATCTGAGCCAGTGGTAGCATGTAGATGTTAAAGAGAAGAGGCCCCAAGATGGAGCCTTGAGGAACCCCACATGTCATATTTGTCAACTCAGATGTGTATTTACCTATAGAAACAAAGTTTTTTTCTGTCCTTTAAGTAGGATTCAAACCAATTTAGAGCTGTTTCCGAAAGTCCCACCCAGTTTTCCAGTCGGTCTCCTAATATGTTGTGGTCAACAGTGTCAAACGCAGCACTGAGATCTAATAATACTAACACTGAAGTTCTGCCACTGTCTGTGTTTAAGTGGATGTCATTGAAGACCTTTACAAGAGCAGTCTTAGTGCTGTGGTTTGGACGAAAGCCTGACTGGAACACATCGAAACAGTTGTTTAAATGCAAGAAATTACTCAACTGTTGAAAAACAACTTTTTCAATGATTTTACCTAGAAATGGCAGGTTTGATATGGGCATGTAATTGTTCATTACTGAAGCATCTAGATTATTCTTTTTTAAGAGCGATTTAATGACAAAAAAATACCTGAGTGAAGAGATTTGTTTACTATATGAAGTAGATCTGAGGCCATGCAACAAAAAACATCTTTGAAAAATCCTGTTGGAATAATATCAAGGCAGCAGGAGGATTTCAGAAGTTGAATAATGTCCTCGAGGTTTTTATCATTAATCTGATGGAATTGTGTCATGATGTCTGAATTGATATTAGGTGGACATAGGGACAACACATTTGCTGTACCTGATGCAGAGGCACTGACTGCTTGTCAGATTTTCTGAATGTTGTCAGTGAAGAAGGAGGCAAAATCATTGCATGCCCTGGTGGATAGAAATTCAGAGGCTACTGACACTGGGAGGTTAGTTAGTCTGTCGACGGTAGCAAACAAGGCACGTGCATTGTTTTTGGTAATGATGTCAGAGAAGAAAGACTGTCGTGCGTTTTTCAATTCCAAATTATAAAGGCCAAGTCTCTCTTTATAGATTTCAAAGTGAACCTGGAGATTTGTTTTTCGCCACCTACGTTCAGCTTTTCGACACTCTCTTTTTTCTGCTCTCACGGTCATGGCCTTTCTCCATGGAGATATTTTCTTCCCAGTCACTTCCTTTACCTTAGTTGGAGCAATGGCATCTATAACATTTTTAATTTTTGAATTAAAATGATCTACTAGCTCATTTACTGAGATGTTAGCAGGGGAAAGTGTGGAAGAAAAATTCTGAGTAAACATTTCCCTAGTATTTTCAGTTAAATATTGCTTTGTGGTTACCTCTTTTTGAAAAAAATTGTGAACAGAAATAGAGCTCTCAAAGAAAACACAGGAATGGTCAGACAGTGCAACATCAGTCACCACAACCTTAGAGATATTCAGACCCTTTGAGATAATTAAGTCCAGAGTGTGCCCCTTATTGTGCGTGGGCTCCGTCACATGCTGAGTCAGTCCATAGTTATCAAGAACACAAAACAGTTCTTTAGCCCCTCTGTCCTGGGGGTTGTCAACATGGATGTTAAAATCACCAACAATGACTAGACGGTCAAAGTCAATACACACTATAGACAGCAGTTCAGTAAAGTCATCAAAAAAGCTTGCACAGTATTTGGGTGGTCTATAGATATTTAGGAACAGAGCTCGAGAGGAGCATTTCAGCTGAAGGGCCACATATTCAAAAGAAGCAAAGTTCCCATAAGATGTCTTCCTGCATTGAATGGAATCATTGAACAAAATAGCAACTCCACCCCCTTTCTTATGCATTCTTTCCTGACTCATAAAACTAAAGTTGGGAGGGGTTGATTCAATAAGAACAGCTGCACTGTTATTTTGTTCAATCCAAGTTTCCGTTAAAAACATAAAATCAAGATTGTGCTTAGTGATAAAATCATTGATTAAAAATGTTTTTCCTGCCACAGACCTGACATTTAATAAAGCTAGTTTAAGTTGGTTATATACACTATCAGTAAGATTTTTTGTGACAAGCTGTGGCTGACATGGAATCACTGCTAAATTTGATAAACTCACACAAACGTTTGAGCACTTCCTGTTTCCAAGCTGATTCACCGCTCTTAATCTATTACCTATCAACACAGATATCGGCAAAGCTACAGGCAGGCAGGGCCTGGCATGTCCTGGAAAGAGTTGAGAGTGCCATACGCCCTTGAGCCTGGACCCAGCACATATCAGTAAGAGTTTGTTGCGTTTTGTACACACACAACCTTATCAGGCTTCGGAGACTGCAGATGCTTTCTTGAAGGGAGGGGAGGTGGCTGACATAGGCACGGTGATGGAGACGGGGGAGATGGTGCGGGGGTAAAGGACATGCTGCCAGGGGGGGGATTGTGGTTGACGTAGGCACGGTGATGAAGACGGGGGAGATGGTGCGCGTCTCTGCGGTGATTTTGGTGGGCGTTGTTGAGGAGCGGGGGTAAAGGACATGCTGCCAACCCTGCGTATCGCCTTAGTTTGGTCTTTGAACTCCAGGAAGGAATCGGTGCCAACCCTCTGTATCTCCGTCGTGTGTTCAGCAATCTCCAGGAGGGTGGGCGAGGGTGAAAGGGTGAACGGAGAGTAGAGAGAGCTGTGGGGTGAAGGAAGAGTATCCTCAGAGGTGATAGGGGGGGTGAAGGGCGGTGGAGACTCCTCCATTTGTCTCCCATAATCAAGACATTCCTCAGGCGGGTGCAATGATAAATTTTCAAGGTTTTCTGAGCGATGTGTTGTGTCTTTCTCTTGTTTTGATTCCTCTTGCTGCTTGTTCTTGGCAGAGGGAACAGATTGATGATGTAGGCAGTTGAATACGTTAGAGATAAACAATTTCACTCCTGACTTGTTCAGACAAACTCCATTTGCCTTAAAAAGATGTCTGCGGTCCCAGAACAAGTTAAAGTTGTCAATATAATTGACAGAATGGTCAATACAGACAGTTGAAAGCCAGGTATTCAGTGCAAACAATCTGCTGAATCTCTCCACTCCTCTTTTGACTGGCGGTAGAAGGCCACTGATGAACACCTCTGCATTTAGAGAGCTGACAGTTTCCAACAGACATTTAAAGTCTTTTTTCAGCACTTCTGACTGTTGTTTCACAACATCATTTGTTCCAATGTGCAGTACCACATTCTTCACAGTCGGATGTTCAGCCCCAATATGCAGGATCTTCTCAGCCAAGTCAGCAGAGTACTTTGGTGTTGTTCTTACTACACAGACCTTTTACATCTCTTACAGCAGAGTCACCCACAATCAGAGTTTCAGGCCCAGTCGTTAGCTTTCCCTCTAGCCTTTTACTTTTGGAGTAGCTATTGGTCCTTACCCTGCTGTGTGAAGAGGACAGGTTATCCAGGTCATTAGAAAGAGATCTCCGGTTCTGTGTCAGCGGAGCGTATCTGTTCTGGATTGGCACACTCGGTGGTTTAGGAGGATTGTTTGTAATTCTTCCTTTAGCAGCTGCCCACGGCTGTTTCCTAGTAGGAACAGGGGTTGAAGAGGCACTCTTCCTTGGTGATAACAATGCAGGCCAGCCGGTCGCATTACAGATTTCAGAGCGCTGGGATCTGCCTGTTGTTCGTCCTCCCAAATCCCATGGAAATGATTTACTCTTCGGCCTTGCACCCACAGAGTTCGAGGGAGGACTACCACTTGTAGATTTATTACCCGGTACACAGCCCTCCTGTTCCTTGGAATCCTTGTAGCTGCTAACTAGCTTTGAGTTAGCATGCCTTTGTCCATTCTTTTGCAACACTGGAAAAGTGGTGTCATTCCAACCTAGTCCATTCACTTCCACGTTAACTTCCAACCGTTGCATTTTCATTTCCAACACAGCCATCTTCTGTAGAAGTTTGTGGAAGTCATCTGTAGAGAACGGAGGCATTTTGCTGCTAACTAGCTTAAGCTAAATAGCATGCAGTAGCTGTTGCTAGGCCACGCTACTGTAAGACTGAGGTCGTCGTAAAAATATTGAAATATGGCTGAAACCCTCCGTCTATTTACGAAGAATAACTGTCCCAGTGATAGGTTAATGTCCAGGAGCCGCTGCTCGAAGTTTTCAGAAAAGAAAAATAGAAAAACAGCATAAAAAACTAAGCAGAGGCAAGAGCAAGCAGAAAAGCGTCTGCACTGTAAGAAGGCTACACACAGAGTCGAGGTCAGAATTGTTCTTTTTCACAGATTATAGAACAAGGTTTGATCTCCAGAACTGATGTCATTTCTATGAACTTAAAAGAACGTTTTTTTTATTGTTTCCAGTGACATGTCCAACTTTTTCTTGGTAAATAGCTTCATAAAGTCTGCTTTTAAAATCACTTCTATGAGGTGGGACATTTTGTTCCAGCTTGGTGGCTCTCAGGCACTCTTTCAAGAGAGCCTAAGCACCAAAAACAGAGTGGCCAAACAGATGTTTTACTGGACTACTTCTTGGCTCAAAAACGAAGCCATGGCAAACCTTCCTCAAGGAATGGTGTAGCAAAACACATGATACATGGTTCCGTAAGTATCACAGATTTCAGGTCTATCTTTGGGAGCCAGACAATGCGACAAATTATTTACGCCTCAATGTTACACACATAACACACAAATGCAACATTGTGTGTTTAGCCAGGCTATCATTCTAAATGGAGAGTGTTTTCTTCTATCTCTGAATTCCTAGACATCTATGAGGCGAAACAATAAATGAAAACATTTCTGTATTGCCAATAGGCTGTGAAATAATATTCTTCATTTTACCAACATCAAACTAACTATGAATATTTAAGCATCAGGTCATCTTATGGACATTTTTGGCACAAATACAACACTTAAAATGCCCATGTTTGCACATAATTAAATGAAAATGCATCTTCCAAGCTTTCTTTCTACTTTTAGTGCCAGATGAGCATCAAAATAGACTTTTAGAGGACGGAGAGGAGAGGGGAGGGGAGGGGAAAACTCTCCAGGCCCCCAGAGTTATCTGGGTTTTATTAACTGACCCCTCGCCTCCGGTCATTTTGCAAAAGTGGCCCCCTGGCAAAGTTAGTTCACTTAGCTGTCATGATGCTTGTTAATGAGGGCAGTGTCTTCCAGCTCTGGTTTTTCATTGGCATTCAACAAACTGCTCGCTGTACTAAAGCCATCCATCGGACTAGCATAGGTTGGCTGGTCATCTTTTCCAAAGAGCATGAACTGCAGTTCATTAGGAATACAATTGTAAACCAAACCAGCAACAGAGAGTACAAGTTGTGGTGAACCTTGTTTACAAACTGGTTTTCTTGTAAAGTAAACCTAATTAAGCAAGTAAGAAAAGGTGACAAACGAAAACTTTTCCATCAACAAAATCAAATGGAACATGTGATCTCATGTTGGGCTGTGTTAAACTACGCTTAACTGTTTGGACTACGTTCAACTGGAGTCAGCTGTCAGCACCAGAATATTACCGTAAACCGCAGCACTTTATTACTGTGGTTTGGAAAATTCAGAGCGATAATGTTCTAGTTAAGACTCCCAGTCATACTGACCTAAACATTTGTGAATGCATCTACCAGTGTTCTCTGACGAATCACAAGAGTGTGTGATGATCACGTGTGTGTTCGTATATCGTGATTCTAAGTATCTGAAGTGAAGCAGAACAGTTTGAATCAATACTTCTGGTAGCCAGAGGAAGATGATGGTCCAACAAACATCTGTTCTGTATGAGCCAATGACAAGCTCTTTAAACATACACCCACGTACCCGCCCACATCTGCTCTCTATTATCCAACAAGGCACACACACACACACACACACACACACACACACACACACACACACACACACACACACACACACACACACACACACACACACACACACACACACACACACACACACACACACACACACACACACACACACACACACACACACACACACACACACACACACACACACACACACACACACACACACACACACACACACACACACACACACACACACACACACACACACACACACACACACACACACACACACACACACACACACACACACACACACACACACACACACTTTTGCTGGGTGATCAATTACTAGCTATGCAAAGCCAACCAATCACCAGCGAGCATTTTCTTTTGTGTCCCTTAGATGAAATTCTCTATATTTTGTGTAAGTGGTAAGTAAAGTGGAACCTATCATTTTAAAATGGCTGCATTTACTTTCTGAGTGAACCAAACGAAGAGCTCTATCTAGATTGATCAGGCATGTGTCACTTGATGGCTTATTGTCAGAGCCTGAAATACAAATATATAAAAACGCATCAATAAAAACGCATCAATACACACACACACACACACACACACACACACACACACACACACACACACACACACACACACACACACACACACACACACACACACACACACACACACACACACACACACACACACACACACACACACACACACACACACACACACACACACACACACACACACACACACACACACACACACACACACACACTTCTAATGATAGCAGTACAAAAGTTCTGCTCTGCCATACTCTGATGATCTGAGTTATGAGCTTGTGTATTTCTGTGTGTGCGTGCGTGCGTACATTCGATTGGCGCCACACTACTGCTGGGAGCAATTATACAGACATGAAGCAGATAGTTGAAGATTTCTGTTTTATGCAACGCTGCAAAACACACATGTATGATTATACACGTTAAAATATGATAAACAGAGTCGTCTTTATGAGATTTGTTCACATTGACACAGTGTCATTACAACACGATATATTGATTAAAACACAAGCATTCCAGAGGCTAACACACATTTCCCTTTGAACCCTGATTATTGCAAAGATATTTAATAAAAAAATCTTTATCCTATCGAGTGTCATAACTGTGTCAAATCAGAACACAAATGGTACACAGATACACGCATTAAAAAAATTCTTATGATCCCCATGCTTAGACTTTTTTTCTCAGTATCACACTTACTGTACGGCAAAACCCTGATCCTATTTATTCCAAAAAAGCAAAAAGTCGACTTAATAAAAAAGAAAAATGCGATGAAATACGATTTCCCAATATATATGTAGGATGTGACAGACTTTTAAAGCTCCATTTGTAAGGCTCATAAAGGGCTTGTTTGTAATTCAGTAAAGCCCTACTATCAATATCTCTTTCCCTGTTATCCATATTTCTATGGACATACAGGCAGAGCAGCGTTTCCGACAGGGGGGGCGTTTTGGCCCCATTTGTCAAAAAAAAATTATAATTTGAGAGAAGATCGAGAGTTTTTAATCGCTTGAAATGACGAAAAGGAAAAATGACAAGGACATCCCTCTGTTGGAGGGGCAAAGGAGTCTGGTGGGATTATTTTCGCCGCCAGCAAAGTGCGTTCTTGTCACGAAAAAAACAAAACAAAACACCGCCGCATCTTCCTAGGACCATGCCAGGAGGGATGTCCCTATCGGCAGGGAGATGTAAAGAGATGGTATAACGGCCCCTACACACGGCGCCGTGCGTTGACGCTTCAACGCTTCTGCCCTTTCAATTTGAATGGGGTGACATCACGCTTCGCCGAACTGCATTGTGGGAGCAAAGCGTACTGTAGCTCACTTCAAAAGTAGAGCAATGTTCTACTTTTGAAGCTTCGACAGAAACGTCAGCCAATCAAATCATACGCCAGTACAAGCTCTCGCCAATCAAACCGCTGCTTGTGTGTCCGGGGCGGGAGATTCAGGTGATTGGTTGTTGGTCTAGCTTCAGACATCCCCGCCGGCAAGCGTCAACGCAGCCCTGGTCTGGCGGAAACACTGAGGCAGAGAACTCAAACTATTACAATTGCTTTGTATATGACCCATCACATGCCAAAAGACAGCATTTTGAGTAGTTAAGACTAAACTTGAAAATAACAACAAATGGCAGGTCTACCTTAAACATCTAGTGATATATTGAAAGAAGAGGGAAGAAGTATCATCACAAAGTGGTAGTTAAGTCTAAATATTTTTCCTCTGGGCAGCCTATTAGATGGGAGTATGTTTGTTTGTGCCCGAGTTCATGTTTGTTTGACTTTCACCGACAGATGACCTTTAATACAGCCGGCAAAGAGCTTTCGCCATGTGTGCAGCAGGAGGGAAACATGGGAAACCTATAGAGCCAAATTACACATGTTAGGGCACACACACACACAACATAGAAACCCCGCCCCCAACACCCAGTTCCACACACACACAAACACACACACGACCCCTGTTCGCTAGAGCTATGAGTCACTCTGCTGGGAACTCCATGCTTTCCCTATTACTACCGCCTGACTGACTGAGGGTCCTAACAAGCTGAGAGATAGGTAGCCGGTCTAGAAGGTAACAGAAAGGAGATACAGAAAGATACAAAAAAAATAGGTTAAAAAAACCAGAAAAAAATAAATAACTGAGGTTTAGAGAGAGGAGAAATTAACCAGAAATGTGAGAAATAGTTGGATAAAAAGAGGCAGAAAGGTGAAAACAATTGAGATGTATGAGCCTCAAATGTACTTGAACTACACTAGTAAGACAGTTGGTCAACTTCCAGTCACTGCGAACTCTAAAGAAGAGGAAAAATCTGTCCTATGAGGCATAAAAACGAGAAAGACATACTTTTGTAATTACTACCGTCTGACTCTGTTAAAAAATGCAGCTGGAAACGAGACAGAGAAGAAAGAAAGAAGCTGAGATACTGAATTATCTAAATGTGATCCACATTTGAATAAATGCCTGTCTTGCTAGACACACATTAGCAAAGTGTTTATATATACATTCAATCATTTATATTATAGGATGTTCTAACTTAACACTTGGTAAGCATTTCAATGAAAAATGGCTGGACAGGAAGAGATCCTGAGATAAGATATATCAACAAAAGACTGGTTTTATTTAAATCAAGCCAAAGTTCTTAAGCACAATCAGCTGTACACACTGTTACTGTCTATCAAGGGCCACATTGTGATTAAATGAGCCACTATTCGCTACTATCACTTACTTGTAAGCAGTGGTGTCGTGGTCGTTGGACGCGGGGGATCGCCACTTATTTGGTGCCCCCACTTTTTTGAAGTATGATTATAGTCTAATAAATATAAAATCATTGCCAGTGTTATCAGTTGCAAGTGTTTGTTGTCATAATGATGAAAACATAATACATTTCACAGTAATTATAATAAAAACGTAGCACAAGTATTTATGCAACTTGATTTGAAGCGTGTGTGTGTGTGTGTGTGTGTGTGTGTGTGTGTGTGTGTGTGTGTGTGTGTGTGTGTGTGTGTGTGTGTGTGTGTGTGTGTGGAGTGACCAGGGCCCTTTCTCATTTCACTAATTCCCCTCCTTGACTCCCCTACTCGACTCCTATCCTCGTGTCTTAGTCCCGCCCACAGGAGATGCGAGCGAGGAGAGAGGAGGGGAAGCAGCAGGCGGTTAGAGAAATGAGAACTCCTCTCCTCTGAGCGGTCATTTTAAAGAGACGTCCATTAATGATGACAGGAGGCACAGCAGCCCTCTGTCTGATGGACAGATGTGTTCATGACCACTTATATATTTACTTTGATTCATTCACAGTGCGGTATAATGAGACAATAACAGGCTACAGATGCGGACATACAGTATATACACACACACGTATATATGTATGTATATATATTTATACAATGTCAGAATCAAACAAGTATGAGAGGACTCTCATAATAACGTTATGAGACCTCTCTGGTCGCTACAATGAGGAAAATAAATTACGGGCCAAATGTTTTATTTACAAGTATTAAAAGTAAGCATAGGACACCAAACCAACTGAGACCTGTCTGTCCGCCGCACGCACGCACGCACGCACTCTCTTAGCCACTGTTTAAATCTAGAAAAGAGTTGTAAGCATGGTGACCTTGCGTCATGCAGCCACAGGGAGTTATTCGCTCCAAGTACGTTTTTCTCTTCTAAACCATTCAAACCGTTATCATTTGGGATTTGATAATGTGTTATTCATGTAGGTTCAGCATTGGAATTGAAATAGAAAGCAAATGGGGGGTAGAAAATAAAGACCCCCAAAAAAAACAAAGGATCACCAAGGGAATAAAATGGAAAAACATTTGGAAAGAAGTATTTTTAAGTGGGCTGAAGTATGCAGAAATCTGGACAGACCAGTAGGGTCACAACTGGAGAAACATCTGTATCTGTATGAGGCGTGTGGCGCAGTGTATAGAGCGTTGGTGTTCGGATCAGGGGAGCACAGGTTCACACTTCACCCCCAAGTTGCTCCTGTGGGGATTGTCCGCACAGTATTGAGTATGTAAGTCGCTTTGGATAAAAGCGTCTAACAAGTGACATCTAATGTATTCTTTCTGAATGTGTAATATGGACTTCCAATGCTCCCAACATTCAATCACAAATCAACTTAAGATGACACACACTTGAAAAAAAGTTCTATACAAAATGCCATTATTTTGCCAACATCTATCATTCCGTAGTAATAATAGATGGAACTATTAAAAACAAGTGTGCAAAAAGGCTTTTGGCAGCTTGGTTTTCATGCCAGGTCAATTCTTATTCTATTTGACGGTATCAGCCAAAAAGATCAGGCAGAAAGGCAAACAGCCCGCATACAACGTGCGCAAAGGCTGAGGCAAAACACACACACGCACAGGGTTGACCTGTAGTACACTGTAGGATCTACAGAAGGACTTTCCTGTCAAGGCTAGGCTAGCACAATATGGAAAAAATAACAAATTGCGATATGCTTGGCGATATTAGACGGATTTATCACAAAGAAATATTACATTTATCGTGGTATCATTTTTCAAGACGATCTTTACCAAACAAGGTTTTTTTCATTAGGTCTGTAGAAAACCGTTTGTACGCACATACCAAAAAAATGCACTAATTGCAATTTGTTTATTTCACAATCCATTGACATTTGGATGACATTTTGAGTAATTGTGCAGCCCTAGTCAAGGAAGTAAGTGTGGCAAACAAACCCAATATATGTCAGTTTGAAGACCAAATAAAGTAGACTTTAAATCGACAGAAGGGCAACCTCTGCAAGAAATAATTGTCAACAATCTCATTACTGTGGGTGTTCTTTTCTGGAAGCAGGATGCCACGCAGTTTATCGCCGTGTTGCTAAATGAGTGACAGATTGGGATTGAGCCCTCATCAGACACAGACCTGGCTCACAAGCAGCCGACTACACAACCAGTTAGCCTCAGATAGAGAGGCCTATAGGGCGCTGATTTACAGTGTGCCGCCATGATTTGGTTTCAAAGTTTGTTGATGTTGGGACGCTCTGTGTTTGTGTGTACGTGTCTTGTGTGTGTGTTGGTTTATCGCTTGAGTGATCCAGGAGTAAGATTATGGAGCTTGTGTGAGATCAAAGGCAGTGGGAGAGGGGGGGGAGATTTGAAGAGTAAAAGTCTGTCAAACTAGCAAAAAGCTCTATGAGTTTGTGTTTACTCTCTGACCGACAAATACAAAGTGTTAATCGAATACACCGTGTGATTTCTTTTAAATAAACAAATTGAGTAAAACGGATTCAGTAAAAGGGTCAAGTAACGTCAATATTAATAGGCTTTTAGGTGCAGATGTTGATTTTTGGACAATTTTATATGACGAAGGTTTCTTTTCATTTCCGATGACGATATGTAGAGAGCAGAGAGGTAGATAAATAATGCCAAAATATTGTTTATTAGTTTGTTTCTTTGCATTTGATAAAAGGCAAAAATAAAGAAATACCAACGAATGAGTCACAAAGTTGCTGAACTTATGAGCATTTATTTCGCACTATTATGGTATACACTGTCTTTGTTTTCCTAAGAAGATTAGCTCATCATCTGTATTTACTTATTTTAGGAAAAATATGCAAATAAACCTCTTCTGAAAAAAGTGAATTATCCTCCAAAAACAACTTGAATTTCAGCGCACTTAAAAACAACATTTATCAGCAAATAGCAGCATATTTATTTTCTCTACGAAACAACAAACATCTTTAATAGATTTTCCGCCTCTCTTAATATTGACCCGGGGAAAACCAACTAATTAAAAATCTGTCAATATGGTCTTCAAATATGCTTCTCAAACACAAGACACAGAGATACGTTTCCTCTCCCGTTTTATAATGATTTGATACTATCATTTGTTGGTATGGTAGCTTCATTTGCAAAAGGATAATTGGTCCTTTAAATTGAGTTAAACATGTTACTAATACTGCTTGTATTCTACCACCATTAAGAAGTCTGTATATAAAAACAATGAAGAGAAACATATTTGCAATGGGTCTTGACCAGTCTATGGGCTTGACTGACATCTACTAACAACTTCAATGTAATGTGTTTGAATACATTTTGCTAAACTAAACAAATACTGAGGATTGTTTGTCATATCCATCAATCCAAGAGGAGAGAGTTTCAGGTCTATCTTTTTTTTTATTTTAAGCACCGCGCTGTGTTTTTGAAATGCATTGATTTCAACACTGCTTGACTCATTGCAACCGACCTTAACACCGCAAATACATCTCTCTTCAAAAGAACATACAGTTCAGCAAAAATAATATAACAAACTGCCATCCGCAGACAATTCCATATTTAGCAAACTCTGACCTACCATTCATACGAAGTAAATGTGGTAGCTCAGAACCATTTGTAATAGTAAGTTCGATTTTTTAGGCAATGTATTGTCTTTAAATGGAATAAATCATTATGCAGATGAGATGACATGTCTTTAGGACTCACTTCATGAGAAAATAGAAAAAAGTACTTCATTCATACGGAGGCTGATCCCTGAACAACAACAAGCGCTACGGTCTCAGCTGTGAGCAACACTTTATCCCCTTTTGTTTGCTTCTTGCATACTTGTTTTATTTGTAGCGTTTTGTATTTTTGTTTCGTCCAGTTGGTGAATGTTTCCTAAATGTGTTATTCCTAAATGTGTTATCAAGTTGTCTGCATGTGTTAACTTTTGGCATATTTGTGTTTTTATATTTGCATCGTTTTTGAAACTGCAGCATGTTTCTCCTATTGATATTGTTTTGGCCCGGTGTAGCGCGTTAGCACCTGTCGGCTAACGTACATTTAGCCTCTAAACTAGTCCAAACATTTCCAAGAACATCTAACAACTAAAAATGTCAAATGTAATGAACCAAAACTACACTTTTCTTATAAATGATCTGCCTAATGCAAACAATTTCCGGCCCGGCTAAAGTAACTGGATGGCCTACCTGCCTGTCAGTCTTCCACCTGTGCACAAACTTATCTCGTGCCCTCATTGGTCATGTGCGCGTTCGTGTGTTAGAGGAGGGGCTCTGTAAGGAAGTGGCAGATTTTTTCCGGTTGTGTATTTTCAAATTCTAGCGATCTCGAGCCGGTTTCTCCAAAATTACCTACCCCACCTTTAACAACATCTAAGAAACATTGCTAGTGTAGTCTTGGCTTCAATCTCATGTCATCTATCACCTATCTGCCAAATCAGATATGTTCACCATGCTCGATAGCACCAGTGTATTCTCCTTTAGGACTGTTAACACTCCATGAAGACAACAAACACTGCAGAAAAAAGAAGGGAGGCAGGGTAGCAGACAGAGAGAAAGAAAGACAGCAAATTCAATAATAAAGACGTCTATAGGGAGTCACAGGAGGGGAGCTAAACAGTGAACAAAGGGAGAAAAACTTAAAGGAAGAAGAGATGGAAAATACAGAAGATGTGTGTTAAAGGTAGAAGCAGGTTCATACTTATCTTTCAAAGACATTCCAACAGAACTATGTCATCACACACACACACACACACACACACACACACACACACACACACACACACACACACACACACACACACACACACACACACACACACACACACACACACACACACACACACACACACACACACACACACACACACACACACACACACACACACACACACACACACACACACACACACACACACACACACGTTTTTGCTTCCCCTGAGACATTTTGCTGCATCATAACCACATCATTTAAACAGACAAGTCAATCTATTATGTATTAGTCCGGTAAAAATAGCTGCCGTGTCGCAGCGGAAACGCAAACACGACCAGGTCCACTGACAGGTCCACTGACACACTCCGGCGTCTACTGAACTACATTGCACACTCTCAAGTATTTATTAGATGGTGCTTTTAAGTGATGAGTGGTGACATTTTCAAACAAAGGGTTTCCTTTAAAAACTAGACCACCCACCGTTACGTTTTATGCATTAAGCGGAAACTCTAGTGCAGAGGGAAATAAAACAAGTTAATAGTAGTGTTTTTCAGTTTGTGCCAGCCATCTTTAATCCTCTCCCTTCTGCTTTAGAGTCTTTCTTTTAGTTTTGGCACTCAGTCAGCATAATTGGACAGAGAAGGAAATGATTCAAGACATTTAATAAAGCATACTAAATGGTTTTCAAAAGAAATTAACCAGTTAAAAAGTCCTAAGATACCACAGAATCCGTATTTTGAAAATGTCTCCCACTGAAGTCTATTGTGGAGATTTCAAGTTGACACATCTCAGTTAAAAAAACAACTTTTATCTGCAAAGGAAACATGTATCACTTAATTTTCCTACCCATGCAAATCATAATCCAGATACATTATGAATATGGTCTGCAAAGGCCTTCATATTCAAACCGGATTCTTCCCTGCAGTGGAGGCAAAGGCTTTATCATTCAAATGACTTAAATCATGGAAACTGCTTGCACAGAAGAGCAGTGTAATTTTAGATGACTATACACACTGACACACATACATTATTCACACCAGGAAATGTCCCTTTTCAACCACTAGAGCCATAATTGGGGCACTCTTCCTCAGTGACAGAAGTATCCACACTGTGTTTAGTTTAGCGGTACTGTCGGCCTTAAGGCTCAAAAGCCAGCATTGCTAATGTCTTGAGAGTCTGGACAGATGTGATTCAGCCTGTCCAAACCTGGCAACAGCTGCCTACGAGTCACACTTCAGGGCTTACTGCTTGCTGTTTCTAACACATTGTGTCCTTAGTATGAAAGTGTACTAATAAGCAGAGATATGCACTTCACAAAATACACAAATTCGAAAGAGATATGACGATTTAATCATTTGTTTCACAACTTAATTTAGGGCTGAGAAATAGAAGACATGACAGAGTAGGTTTGACCATTGGTGCTTTCACAATTATTAACACAATGAGAATTTTGCTAAATAATCGTAGGATATAATACCTAAGCAAGTAAAAAGAAAAACTCTATCTAAGAGGATTTCTAGCCTTATCATACAATAGTGATATAATGTCACTATTTTGTCAAGCGCTAACTAAATGTGGACAGAAGAGTTCTATGTTACGCTTACTTTCACTCCATGCACCTGAACATTAAACCCCACGGCGACGGTAAAAGTGAGTCTGTATTAAGGAACCTATTTAAATAACTAGATGGTGGTGGGTCTATGTGCTCAGCTGAAGAACTGCTCTAATTTCATGTTGGACATCTGGTTCACAAACAGAACATTTTCAGGTTGAGCGGTGACGGTAAATATGAACACCTGCATGGTGGGAGTCAACACTCAGAAGCCAAGATGCTGGTCGATGTTTGCCACAGCAGCTTGTAAATCAATCCACAGTATTCGACACGCTGGTTTGGCAGGTAACCTCTCGTGATCTGGAGGTAGAGTTTTATACCAAAGCAATCAGTAGAGTGTTTTCCCAGCACAGACTAATATTCTGCCAAACTCTAATAATCTCCCCAGTTAGCTGTATTTTCACAGTCAACACTGCACTGCATAGAGTAGCTACAGAATATATGGCTAAGCTAAGAGGTGTTGTTTACACTGGCAATATTGCAGCAATATGTCAAAAGTGCCGTCCTCTGAGACCAGATCAAATATTATATTTTCTTGGAGTTGAAGCCGGTTTAGGTCCAGAGGATCAGAATCACGTTTGCATGAGAAAGAAGTTTATTCTCTTATGTATCTTTCCTGAAGAGATCACAGTATGCATTCTCTTTAGCAGAAAAGCTGAGCTTTATTTCAACAGTAATTCGCCCCAACAAGTGATAAGCTTAGTACCAACATCAAACAGTCCTCTGGCATTGTAAAGTGCTTTATGGCACAAATGACACAGTGGTATCCCTAATCATCTCTCCTTAACTCACATTAAACTGTGTTTAATGTAGAAGTGGGTCAAATATTAATATTATATCCATATTGTGATATGAGACTGGATATTGTCTTAGGTTTTAGAGATTGTACTATGTTAAGTTTTGTCAAATCACATTTAATTTGGCCGTAATCTTAAATACAGCCCATTTTTTACTTGAAATGTAAGCTAATACCGACCTTGAGGGTGGTGTGAAAGGCCAACTTCTATACATCGTCATTGGTATAGAGACTACGATGTGTGCAAGAGATAATATCTACATTGAATGAAACATAATGTACTTTTTCAAGGAAGTTTACCTAGACTACTAATACTAAAGTAGACAATGGCTATTAGCGGGCACGGTAAATGAAACACTACCTTTGGCTCATCCTGTTTAATATTGGATCCATTACGTAAGCGCAGTCGGAAACATTACCCTTCTGCAGCTTCTTTGCTTGCCGTTGCAGAGATGGCACCTCAAGTTAAATACACAAATCAAATGTAAATCAAATGTAAAACAAGGCAACATAAACACAACTTCAACCACAATGAAAAGTCTGCATCTGGGATAATCATTAACAGGTAATCAGGTATGATGCATTCATTTGGCCCTAAACTGTAGTACCAAAGACAACATTACTGCAGCAGAGGGGTTGTAAAGTTTTTGTTATAGAAATCTTGAACATACATCCAACGTTCTGTTTTCTGTTTGGTATCACGCATGCAATAAAGCTTGATCATGCTCTGGAACAGTTTTCTCTTCAATATGAATCTGAAATAGCTGTTTCTAAGGCTGTCATTCTGTGTATTTTACAAATGAAACATCATACTAATCCATTCTTATGTAACTTTCTTGAATTTGTTGGTCATCAAATGTCCTTCAACAGTAACATTAAGTGGTTATCCATTGTAATCTCATAGCAGGCCAAATGAGGGTGATTTTAAGATTATTTCCAGAGTGAAACAAAATGGAGTCTGCTGGCAAATCAGTTTTTCGATTTAAAACAGATGCAGCAAACTTGCTTGATGTTTGGCATCAGTCCCCATACATCAAGGAGCAAGTATTAGGTTTCTTTGCAGAGCTGTCATTATATCCAACCACCATTCTCCCATCATACAGGGAGTCTTTTTTGCAGAATAGGCAGAGTAAGCACTGGCAGAAGTTTCATCTGGGCAGGAGCGTACCTCAAAAGATGGAAAAACCCTTCCTGTCCAGCAACTGTTACACTTTGACCATCACTGTCCTAATTGTTCACATGATCTCAAAAGAAGCCAAAGCACCAAGCCACAACGCCAAGCCGTACTTAAGTGGCTTGACCAATGCGGTTTGGATCTGATTTAAACATCAGATAATCACTGTAGCACAAGACATGAACAAAGCAGGTTGTGAATAAAAAGCTGTTTCTCGCAGAATAACTCGTGGTAAGTACGAGTGGGGATAAATTGCATGAAGGCAGCACAGAGGAGAAGAAATACCCCAATCTTGGCCCCTCAGAGTTGGTTTAATATCAAGTGCTGGCTCTCTGTGTCTCACACACACACAAGCGCACACCAAGAACAGTGTAGCCTCAGACCTGGCAAGCGCCATTCGAGTTCTTGGAGCAGCTTTCTCTCTAATTTAAAGTTGATTGCCGTGGGCCCTCTGTGTGTGATTAGTGAAATATGAGTGTGGCGAAAGAGAGTACCGAGGCTTGGACTGAGTTTAGCTCTGTGTGCATGTGATTAAGGGGCTGGTGTACGCACAAAAGTAGTGGATCCTATGAATGTATGTCTATGCAGGCGTGTATATGTGCATGCCGTGTGAAGGTCTAAGTGGAGCCTGTGCATATTTGTGTGTATGTGGTTTTTGGCCGGAGCTAGTGCAGAGATCTGAGTGCCAGTGAGAGCTGTCTGCAGGGAATCAAGCGGAGCTCAAGGCCAGCCGAATAACAGTGCCTTTCTCTAACTAGAATGAGGTGTTCCGAGGTGACTTTGACTCAATAGAGACGTACTTCAAAATGAGCTGAAGTAAAGATGGAGTTAATAGGTGTAGGTCTGTAGTCTTAAACTGCAAAAAGGGTTCAACGTGGAACAGATGTGGGGATTTGAATGCAACATTGGTGTAGAGGTGAATCAAATCCCTGTGTCGGATAGGCAGTGCTGGGAGAAGTACTCAGATCCTTTACTTCAAATAAAGTAGAAAGAATACAGTCTGAAAATACTTCGTTACAAGTAAAAGTCCTCCATTCAAAATGATACTTAAGTACAGAAGTCTCATCGTCTAAATGTACTTAATGTATCAAAAGTATAAATACTATTTCAGCAGAAAGCCACTTATCACAGTTTGTAATATTATGGAATATTATTCTCTTTTTATCACAATTTGTTTTTAGAGCATTTTAATGTTTTAGTTTGTCAACCACTTTTACATACTTAAAATACAAGTTAATAGTTACTATAGGTGCTGCAAAAACTATGATATTCCCTTCTTTAATGTAGCGGATTTGAAGTATAAAGTAGCAATAAATGTTAATACATATGTAAAGCACAAGTACGTCAAAATAGTAAGTAAAGTATTTGATTAAAGTACTTAGGTAAAATACTTTTAGTTATATTAGACCACTGCTGATTGATTATTTCTCCCTGAGCATTGAAATGATTGATTTTATAATCATTTTAAAGACATTTTAACGACTCCCACACTTAACTGGAGCTACAGGTAAATTCAATGCGTTCCTCAGCATAATGTTTTGCGTCAAACGTCGGCTCATTTGACTGTAAGTGCTAATCCAAGAATTGAAGTATGAGCCTTCCCCTTGGCTACACTACAGTTAACATGACTACACAAAGCCACACTAAATGCATTGCATATGCTGCCGTCAAGCCTTTAAGGATGTTCCTTTTATTACATAGCAATATTTTATATTCAATCTTTCTTACATCTTCACAGGCTTCAAAAGGCGTCATAATGTGTCAGCCATGTTCAGATTAAGATATTAAACTATTCTCGGAAATCTGAGCACCTTGGATTTCCCTTTCTTTTTCGGATATCCCTGTGGTGCCAAAGTCCAAAGAGCACATTTGTTCGCCCAGCTCATAACAATCCTTTTACAGGTTTTTTGGTCACAGTGTTTAAAAAGCAAAAATACACTCCATGTTTCCTTTTATAGAGACGGAAGACTTGGGAATCCATGGTTAGGCCAGCTTCCCAAAGGCAAACCGTAAGGTGACTGGCGTCTCTTGTTTTTCTTACTCTCTGTAAATGTTCCTTCACACTGATAAAGTGGGAGAGCTGGTGTTCTGCTGCTACACAGTGTCAACGCCAGTTTTTCTTTCAAATTAGCTAAGGAAAATTGTCTGAATGGAGTTAAAAACATAGAAGTAGACAGTGAACTTGGGACCACTGAAAACATGGGACAGATTAACATTGCAAGACTGACTAAAGCACTTCTGTCTCTGTTTTACTGCCATATGGGAGTGTTGGGAGTAAATGAGCTCCAAGTGGTCAACAGACAGCCAACAAACAACAGTCTATAAGTGTGAACTCTTCCCTTTAATCTCTCAAACAACAAACGGAGACAACCCACTTGCCTGCACACAGCTTTTTGTGGTCCAATCACAGTCAAACAGCATAATGTGATAGGGACAACTTTACCCAAAAAGAAGGCAACACTGACACCTGACCGACAATCCTGTGCACTAAAAAAAACACCATAAGCAACTTCTGAACTTATTCCGACATACTTAAATCCTAATTAATCCATAAATCCCCTGTTTTCAACATTTAAAGTAGCAGAGTGGAACAGCCACACAATCGATTTAATCAAAACTGAGTTACACTTGAATGGATGCAACCTGATACCTGCAAACAAAACAAGCTTCACTAAGGCTTTCATACATAGATGAATTCTCATCACAACTTCACTGATAATAACAATAAGACTTTTTTAAGGCTCCTTTCAAGACACCCAAGGTCCTGCTTTGAGAGATAAAACAAACAAGACAAAAACTATAAAAGATTTCAATCAAATATGTAATTTTCTAGGAAAAAAACAACAAAATCATTCGAATGATGACTCAAAATGAAATGTTTCAATGCAAATTGTGTGCCTCTTCAACTACATTTGCTGCAACATGTTTTTCTGTATCATCCCCTTGAACACACAGACCTGAACACCACGCATTTCAGGGAAAGGTTCAAATCCTTCCGCTAAATACTTAATGTGTAATGTTACATAGTGTTGAAGAGCGTAGAGTTCATATTCAAACCTCCTCCTGAAAGCTTAACGGCCCGTCCACACAGCGGCGTGCGCTGACGCTTGCCGGCGGGCGTGTCTGAAACTCGACCAACAACCAATCACATGAATCTCCCGCCCCTGACACACAAGCAGCGGTTTGATTGGCTAGAGCTTGTACTGGCATATGATTCGATTGGCTGACGCTTCTGCCGAGGCGTCAAAAGTTGAACATTGCTCAACTTTTGCAGCGAGCCACGCCAGCTACGCTCCACGTCGCTTCCCACGATGCATTTCGGCTAAAAGTGACGTCACCCCATTCAAAGTGAATGGGGTGACGTCAACGCACGCCGCTGTGTGGACGGGCCGTTAGGAAAACTTCCACAAATGAGCATTTCGTATGTCAATCAATCCATTGCCTTGAATTCTAAAAGAAAGATGTGTTTTTGTCTCATGCCTCCAAGAAGAACAAACAATCATAAAACAGAGAAAGACTTGATCTGGGCCGCTTTAATAACAGCAAAACGCTATCCAAAGATGTGTATGACGTTTCATATGTTGCAGTGTAATCCACGTTTAATGTATCCAGTCATTATTACCTCCAAAACACATACCTTTTCACTAGAAATCTTACAGTTTTAAAAATGTCAGACGTGCATGGACAAGGAGCGTGAGACTATTTATGCGAATTGTTTTTATAAGTTCAGTTTAGCAAATCATGCATGCACTGCTCTTATAAAACGCAGCCACCACATTAATCAATGAATCACAAATTGTCCGTTTTTTTTATGGTTATCGCTCCAGCGTGCGAGAAACACAAAGTTGACATCAAGAAGTCAATTTTAACATAACTTCTTGATGTAAAACATATTTTGCCAGAGTATTATTCCTTTCACCTTGACTTTCTTGCTGGCTTTACACTTGACAAGGGTTGCATCTTCCTTTCCATCGTGAACTTTGACGCTTAAAATCGGGTAACACTTGAGAAAGACAAATACATTGGGGTAAATTTGATTCTAATTGGATGCAGGCTAGTCCTTCTGCCTTTCTCTACCTTCCCTCTCCTGAAACACCCCCAGGCTTCATCTTTCGGCTTAGTCTGTTTGCATTCCTGTTGAGCTCTATTTAAAGGCTTCATCCCTCCACTGGCTGGAGGAATGCACATCTGTAGAGAAACCCCGTCCCACTGTCTCTGTCTCCCTTTCTCTGGATGTGTGTCTGTGCAGTATTATGTTTCTAACTGCGGACTCGCAGCATTAACCTTTACTGCTGCCCCGTAACCATAATTGTGTATATAAATATACAAAAAGTAAGAGCCGGAAGAAGACTAATGTTGTTTATCACATCAACGAGTGCTTTTTGGTGACTCAGTATGTTGTAGCTGTGTCCTTACACTGCAGAGTGTTTCCAGGGCTGTGTAGAAGAAAACAATTCCACAAAAAGCCACAGCAACAACAGTGCTGTGATGTATTAAGATGTATATTAAAGAAATAAACAGTGTTGCATGTATTTAAAAAATACAGCTTAGAAACCACAGTTGCCAACAATTAACACAAAGGATACAAGTCTATCAAATTGAAGATGTTTTTACAAATCCATTAGTTCAACAAGAAAAAAGAATATATATCTTTTTTTTTTCTTTAAAAATCTAAATTCCAGAAATACTAAATGTGCTTTATGGTGCAATTATCGACCTATAACGTTCAATAAGAATACATTTGGACCAAAAACACAGCTGTTGTAATCAACAAGTAAGAAAAACAACCCCAGTTTAGCTCATAATTATCAAACAATAAAATACATACATTATAGAATATTGCCATGTGGGAGACATTGCTATAAACCATATAAAAACATGTAATGTCACAAGTGTTTTTGGTGCCAAAGAAGCTAAAGAGGGAGCAACATGTAAGCTAGCAGCCTGACACATCCCCATGGAATAACATTGGAGTAAACTTCCCTCTGTTCCCTCCTGTCCCGGGTGAGTGAGGCGGATAAACTTTTCGCCCCACACGCGCGCAGCTGCTAATTCCCACTACCCCTGTTTTAACAGTTCAAAAACAACAAACTTACCTTGGAAAATCTCCCCGAGTCAGACAGGCATTATTATGTTGTCGCCTTCCATAGTTGGGACTTTCTCGAGTTGTTCTTCAGCTCCCCAGGACGGACTACAGAGGGGCACGAGAGCAACAAAGTCGGACAGGCAGCAGGAGGCGGGGAGGAAGGAGGCCAGACATGACTGCCGCCGCCTGGTTGGAGGAGCCGGCTGTCAATCATCCAGTTTAAGTGGGCGGTTCCTAACTGTAAAGGGATTATTGAGGCTGAGATGTCAGCACTGATCCCAGGTCTGAGGTCTGCGGAATGTGGCAGAGAAAAACAAATGGAGGCCTCCCGCAGCATCAGTTTTCATGGGAATGTTCAGCAAGGTGGTGATGGTTGGTAGAAAACTGCCAAAAATGTACTAAAATATGTATAATTTTAATTAACGCGGTCTTAGTTAATGGTGAATTTAGTGTATATCATAATGATATTACTGTATGCATGCCACTTCACCACTGATTTACATTTTTATTTGACTGTTCTTGTTCCATATTATTTTAAATGCACTCTTATTTATTTAATAATTTTTCTAGTAATCCAATTCTAAGTAACCTTTTGATTAATGATGATTTGTTTTGACATAAAAAGAGGAGACAATGATTTCAAAAAGACAAGTGCCAACATTGATGAAAAATGTTAGGTATATTTAATATATACTGAATAATGTATATTATAACTTACATTTCAGCCTTCTTCTGGGAAGTACAAGTAGCACTTGGAATACATTGTGAGTAGAATGTGTTGCCAATGTGCACAAAACACACTATAATCCACATTTGCTGTTTTCCTCGACCACCTAATTTCAACCAAACATATTTTAGTGGGCTTTAAATAGCTATTTTTGAAACAATAAGCTAGTCCATTTGCTATATATATATATATATATATATATATATATGTATTGTTAATTCTACTTTATGAGACAGGACCCTGATTTATTTATGTATTTGTTATGTAGCTTACCTGTTATGTGATGAGTACAGGAACACATTAAACACATTAATGGTTCCAGTGATTTATGCTTTCGCAGACAATAAATTGCATGGCAGGAGCATCTCATTATCGAAAGCACTGACCTTTTATCCTCCTACTTGAATGTGCTGGGAAAACACATCTGTCAATGTAGCAGTCAGATGCCGCAATACAGCCTCGCAGCTATCTGATGCAAAATCAACACACAAAGGCGTTTGGGCGTCACAAAGGTACAGGGTTCTATTGTAGTTGTGCCATATTGGTTTGCATTGTACAGGAGTGCCTTTTAAATTGTCAAACCATTTTACAGCACTATTCATGCTTCAAAATAGCACCTTTTTATACATATTATCAGAATTGTACATACTTTGTATAGGTTCAATAACTTGCCTTCACAGCAATCATACATTAGAGTTACAATTTGATATGAGAAAAATGAAAATTATTTGATCTAATTATAAATCTGTACATGTATCAACATAATATAACTCATAAAATATGTTAACACATTACAAAAGGGCAATAATTAACAAATTAACAAACTGTTGCTTTGGTTGTCAGAATTTTACCATAATGGATTAGAACATTCTCGATTATTAAATCACCGTGCTGATTCGACAGTTTGATCCCCTATAGCGGCATAGATACAAGTTTTGACCATAGAAATAAATGCGGTTAAGCCATATAATTAACATGAAAGCGCCATAGAGGCTGTTTACTCCGTTTTAGGCAAATTATTTGTGTCAATTGTACCTTTGACCTAGATAGACTGGACTAAAACAATAAAAAAAGAAAAGAAAAGCGGCTGTTGTTGTCCAGCCAACTCGTGTGACAACACTGACGTCATTATTTTGTACAAAGGGGGATTTCTATTTTGAGCCAATCCAGCAGCCCCCCTTACTGCTGCTGACCTGAACGTGTCATTAGGAACAGCAAATCCCAACCAACCAGAGAATTTAGTGACACGTCATTTACATATTTGTACATTCTCTTAACAAAGTGATTTATTTTTATTTTGGTTATGTCAGATTAGCATTAATTAAGAGCTTATTTAATGTTTGAGGCTGCAGTTTGTGGTTTTGTTGGAATGAACTACATCTGCTCCTTGTTTTTATGACTGCCCGTCCATCTTCCTCTCTCTGACTGTAGTTGTTTTTTCTGGCTGTGAAATGCACTCATTTAGCCTCCTCTACCACCTGTTGCATTATGTGATACGGTGTTGCTTCCCTCTGCTGGGAATACTTACTCATTACATACAGGAGTCAAAAGTAAAAGTAAAATAATCTTATTTTCAGTTAACTAATGTGATTAATTGTGTGCTGTTGCGGGCATATTTGAGTGTATAGTATAGTGTGTTTATATGCTGTTTAGAACCTTTTAACTAATTGAAACATTATTTTAATTGGTGTTTTGCAGCACTATGCTAATGAACAAGAAGCCCTCACTATTAAAGTACAACTTTCTCCCATGGATAAAGTAATGGAAGTGAACCTATTCACAGTGTTTAAAGCCTGAACCTGAAACACAGATTTTGTTCCCTGATTAAGTGTTTCATAAAAATCTGTTGACAGGTTTTTGATTCTGCCAAATTGCAGACAAACGACATATTCATGCAACTAACAATACACACAGTCAAGACTCGAAACTGAGAGCTGAGAGAGTGGAACGTTTCATGAGAATTAAAGAAACAAAATATGTACAGTGACATTTACTTATAAAAGTGAGTATTACTACCTTCCCCTCAAATAGCCCACACAAAATCACAGTGTATATTGACAAACATAAGGTTGATGGAATAAAATGCATTACTCCGCTACCTATGTTATACTGTATTCATCATAGTCATTTTACTGTTAAGCATTGCTCACAGTTACAGACCCACACAGAATTTTCACAAAACTCCTACTCGGCGTTTTGCCTCTTTTAGCTCGTTGTTTTGGCTCGTTTCAGTGTCACCTCTCTCATTAGCAGCAGGAAGCTGTTTTCAGCAAATAGCTCCAATAAACATGATGTACAATGCTGGCACCAAATAGCATACAGACAAAGTAAACCCAGATAGCTATATGTATTTCTCTCTATTTGTCATTAATGCTGTTGCCTTTTTATGCCTATTTTGTATTAGATAGCGTCAGAAGGTGATAACATGTGGCTTAGATTGTGACCTTTCTATCAACAGCAATCTGTATGATAAATTCTGAAAATGTCTGATCAAACACTTTTAATTTGTGTTGACAATGGACCAGTGATTTGAGGTTAAAGGTGTGAAGTGGATTTCTACTATGGTGGCTGACAGGGGCCAAAAACGATGCAAATATAAAACTTAAATATGCCAAAACCCATGCAAATGAATAACAGCCCTGAATGTCAACTAGCCCTCCCGTCAACAAAAGTCAACATATTGTAACTTCCGTATGAAAAGTCAACGTTGAATGCAACTTAATTTGCGTAACATACATGATTTACGTACACAGGGGCGCCGTAAGGGGGTGAAAAGTTAGGACGATTCTAAGGGCCCATGACTGACAGGGGCCCCAAAATGTTTAGAACATTAAGAAAAAAAATGTAAGTAACCTTTCATCAATCCTCAATAATTAACATTAATAGAACGTTATATTGATAAAGTACTCACTAAACTTACGATTCATTTAACTTATTTTCTTCCAAAAGTTAATTACCCAAAGCCTCTGTACACCCCCTTCTATTTTCATGTAATGGTTTGGTCCTGCCTCCAAACGCTGTGCAGCACGGCACTTGCAGAGAGTGAAAGCATGTGAGGAGGGATGCTAGTACTTAGCCTAGTGTGTTGTACCATGTTTCAACGACTCAAAAAGTCAGGCTCTAAGAAAAGAAGAGAAAGGAGAGAAAGACAAGAGAGAGGGACTAAAGGGCGACAGCATGTCACCCAGTTTTTCACAAGAAAAGGTGTGGTCCATGAGTGGTGGAAATTAGTCTGTTAGCTAATGTTTTTTTTTTACTAAGCTGACATTAAGTAGGCTACTGTTAATATCTTTACAGACAATTCCGAGGTTTTTCATTTCACTGCTCTTTTAGCTGACATTTAAAGGTGGGGTAGGTAATTCACTTCAGAAACACTTTTTGTTATATATTCTATGGAATGCTCTTAACATCCCGATAGCAATGAATACATTAAATGCTTTGACAATAAATACATAAAAAAATGTCATCTGTGGAAGCCGTGGCGCTGTAAAAAGCACGACCAAAAATAATTGGATGGCCTACCTGCCTGTCAGCCTTCCAACTGTGCACAAATCGTGTGCCCTCATTGGTCATGTGCACGTTTGTGTGTGTTGGAGGAGGGGCTCTGTAAGGAAGTCTAAAGGAAGGGGCAGATATTTTTTGGTTGTGTACTTTCAAATTCTAGCGCACTCCAGCTGGTTTCTCCATTCTTACCTACCTACCTTTAATAAATGCAGGCACATTTTTAGCACCTATTCATACTAAATCAGTTGTCCCTCCCCCTGATGCCAGGACCAACAGATCCATCTTTAGGCTCAGCAGCCCTGTCCCTCCATAAGGCTGAACCTGAACCAGCTTTTCTCCCAACTGAAGGAGGTGAGCAGCATTGTGTTGATTGACATGCCGCTTAACATATTTGAAGGGAGACTGGAATACAAAAAAAAAATATATATATATCAAAACAAAAAGCTAACATCTAATTATACATTTCAAATACAGTATTTTCCCACATAGCCAATTAACTAGATAAAACAAAAAACTGCTTTTAGTCTATTTGGATGATGGACAGTTTGAAGCGTTGAGTGATCAGTCTGTATTAGGTAAACAAAATGTTAATCACCAACATTTTGGTTATGATATTAATACTAATGTTAGTATATCAAAGCAGGGGTGGGGAACCTCCGGCCCCCGGGCCGTATACGGACCGCTAGACTATTTAGTACGGCCCTCGAGGTAATTTATAAACAAAGTGGCCTGTGCCTGGTGGTGGGGCCCAATGTGATATATTTTCATGGAGCCCACAATCCCTGGCGGCGCCCCTGTACGTATGTTATGTGCTTCCCAATGTAACTTAATTGATCAAATAAACATTCCCTTATTCAACCCAAATCTTGCTCTTTTCAAATCAAGGGATGATGTCGCCAAGTACTTTTATTTTTCAATGTTAACCAAATGTTTAAAATTGAGTCAAATAAACTTCATATATCATGTTGTATTGGATTGTAAGCCACGTTTATAAATGATGACCCCTAGTCCTAGTGGATTAATTCCACTACGTTCTTGCTGACATGAGTGCATTTTATTGCTGCTAACTGAACAGATAACCCCTCACATGATAACAAATGTTCTGGAAAGGAAGTTAATGTTTCTAGAAGGATGTGTAATGTGGTTCTGCTGTGTGCCACAGTTTGCACTGTCTGTGACTCACCGCCTGCCAACAGGAGAAACCCACTCCAGAGTGCCCTGTTCACTCTTGTAAAGCAACTGAAACAATTTACATGCTCAGATTCACATATGACACTTTCAGGCTTAACACCCACATAGCACACAAGAATGCAAACAGAGAAACACAATGGCACACAGCTGACACCTATTCACTGTGCCCAGTCTCACACACTCCCAAGCCGCTGATGGTTGTTAAATCCCTGCATGACGTCATTGCCAGGCAGATGGTGGGTGTGGTCTTCACCGGCTTGTTAAACATACCACAGCTTAAATGCTGAACAGCCGCTGCCATTCCCAGACGACAACACTCCCTATTTCCCTCAGTCTGGCTCACTGTTTCTCCAGCATTCACGAGGTAAAGTACTCTTTTTTCTATATCAAAAATCTCAAGTGTTTTTATGTTGTTTCTGTCTTTGCAGCAGTTGTAATCTCTTCTTCTGGCTCAATTGCAAATTCAATACTAATATCTAATATCTCTTTCCTTTTCTTTTTTTCTTTGTTACTGTTTTTTCTGTGGACTTAAACACTGTAGGACATCTGCGAGTATCCTGCTCACCTGAAACCTTTTTGAGGAACTTCCACCAGTTTTCCTTTGTGAGGAGCCCAGCACACTTGGTGGTGTTTTTATTTTTTAAAGTAAAGATGTCCTTCCCGTTGGCTGTGTTCATATGTCTGTCAACTCTCCAGATGTGTCTGGGAGATGTGGCTGTGGGGGAAGCCGTCACAACAAGTAAGTACTGATATTTATATGAAATATGACATGGGGAGTCACAAGTTAGATGAGAAATATGATAATACAGAGAATAAACTGACTTAGTCTGAATATGTTATTTATACATATCTGAGTTGACAGGCTTTGCGGCTTAATATTTGTTTTAAAAGGTGTTCAAATTGAATGTTTACATACAGTACATCAGGAAGCAGACTCATTACAAACCTACTAAGACATTAGTCATATGTAGGGAATTGAAGGAGGCATTCTATAACTTCCCTATAATACTGTCCTGATATCATTACTTATTACATGGCTTAGTTGAATACTCGATTCTGATTGGTCAATTCAGAACACGTGACACGTTGTTAATACCGAACAGACAGACCGCTGTCAAGGACTTATTGACCGTTGTTAAGGACGCTCACATCTTCAGAAAGAAGTCCGGTCGATTTAACTGTATACAGTTGGGCCGAAAAGCAAACTGCATGCAGTTTGCTTTTCGAACTGGGACAAGAAAAACAGCGGAGAAGTAACGGGGCACAAACCCTCCTTTTTACGCAGCGGTCCAGACATAGACATCAAACGGCGACACATATTCACTTGCCAGTTACTTTGTCATTAGGGCAGGGATATCTAGATACTTTCCAAGGTTTGACATCATGAATTGTGCTACTTTTAAAGCAAGGAGCGATGTTTTCAAATCTGTAATCAAAAAGCTCCTCAAAAACGCAAGCAGGTCCTACCGTTGGCTTTTCAAACTGACAAGAGACGCTCTCACTGTTTTTCAAATGTAACAGTTTGAAAAGCAAGCAAACTGTCTGATTGTCTTTAGTTTTCCGCTGGCGTGTGATAGCAACATGGAGGATTTTAACATTCATTTTAATATATTTGGAGAGCACAGTAATTTGGAGTAATGGTTAGTGGCTGATGAGTCCCCAGTGAAGAAAAGAAAAAGACAAGAGGGACAAGAAAACAGCGGAGAAGTAACGGGCAGAAACCCTCCTTTTTACGCAGCGGTCCAGACATAGACATCAAATGGCAAAACATACAGTGTGCAGTTACTTTGGCATTAGGGCAGGGATATCGAGATACTTTCCAAGGTTTGACATAATGAATTGTGCTACTTTTAAAGCAAGCAGCGATGTTTTCAAATCTGTAATCAGAAAGCTCCTCAAAAACGCTATCGAAGCAGTTCCTGCCGTTGCTACGTTAGTTCAAACAGTAACATCGGACTATTTTTCTTCGCGGATGCATGTCAATTTAAATCAATACATAAAACTATTTTTTAAATCAATAAAATCATTTTCTAAATCCATAAAAGCATTTCAATTAATATTGGGAGTCATAACGTTACTTTGTTGAGAATGTGGCCATGTAATAAGCGGGATAATGTGCAGCGACTTGGTCATTATGGGGAAAAGAACACCTTCATGCCGATCCAGATCCCTCCGCTTCGCGTCGGGCTCCTGATCAGCCTGTCGGTGTTCTTTTCCCCATAATGACCGCGTCGCAGCACATTATCCCTTACGTAGATGAGTCTTGGATTAATAACTTTGATTATACATAGAGTTTAAGCCTAGTCGAATCAAGTAGAGCAAGTATGATAAAGTGTCTTTGCGATTATATTAGTGTAATACTTGTTGTGATTATGCGATTCTATTATATAACACAGTGTAATGCTTGTTGTGATTATGTAAAGATATTCAGCAGGGAAAACCTTTGTTCTGTTTTTGTATAGGAACATAGCAGAGCCTGTAAGACACAAAGGATAGCTTAAAGTCATGACCAACAATCTATGAAACCAGCTATCTATATGTAGACTCTAGCTATTGTGCTTTTACTGCCTCAATGCAATGATACAAATAACCACATTTACAGATAAATGAGGAAATAAATATAGCTATAATACACTATTTAAATAGTTGACAGAAAATAAAGGCGAAATAAATAATATGGGCAACAACTCAAGGTAATGGCAAGGAAGTTAGCTACTTTATTCCGATCAGCTGGTATGATGCCATCTGAGACAAACAAGAATAGCACGAGTACACGTTGTACTGGAAAAACAACTAGCATTCATCCACTCAGACGGTGACTCTGGCTGGGTATAGTGAGTCAGAAGCTTTGGTTTAGCCAGCAGTCACAGAACGCCATCATTGTTCAGATGCTGTTTACATTGGCAGAATGGAGCTTAGTTTGGAGTGAAAAATAATCAATCATGGCCACTAAGGAGATTTTAATCAAATGTGTGGCTGCTGTGAGTAAAAAGGGCTTAGGAGAGCAGAGAATATTCTGGTTTGTTTAGACTCAATGGGATTAAAATTGAGTATATGTTCATTTATTTTTCTATAGATATTTTTGGTTAAAGGTTAAGTATTTAAGAAGCAGCTTCCTGTCTGTACAGTAGCAAATCTTGAGAACTGCATTCTCAATTACATTTTTAGGTTGAAAATAATGGTGTCCGTGTTGTGTATTGTAAGGAACTGCAATGTTTGTTGGGGTCTGTTGCACTCTTGAACAATGCTAACTTTATTGTAGTGTTGAACTACAATACATAATGAACTTCAGAGCTTAACAGGTTAGGGATGGAACATGCAGCAACTGTTACATGGCTGGTTTTCACTCAATGCGTTGTCACTTCTTAAGATAGGCTTGAAACGTATAAAACAACATATTTGGATGATGTTACCAATTATGTGCATGAGATCAGCCTGGTGACATCAGCAGGCTAACATGCTCACAATTGCAATGCTAAAACGTTTATATTGAGAAGTTGTGATATCGATCTTGTCTGTATGTAAGTTGTGGACTGACTCAGTGACGTTGACACCCCTAAGGATTCATCAGTGTGTGTTGTGGCTAAAAAAAAGACAAAAACAGAAAAAGCCTCATTTTTGATTGTTTGGTCCACCCAATGTACAAAAGCTGCAACCATTATCTCAAAATTGCCTTAACCCTTAAAAAAATCTTCTTTATATTCTTGGCCTGATCGTTGAGGCTCGTTCTGGCAGAATAGTCGAGACAGTTTGGCAGAGTGAGAGAACTGGCTGAATCCTGGGTTTGGTCCACTTAAAGTTTCCAAGTCTTTGAATGATGTTCTGGGCTGAAACAGCTCATTTTCAGGATGAAGGAGCATTAAAAACCCACAAATGGAGCATATCGACTCATAATAACACTGACTGATTGTGATATTGGAACCAGTGTATGAGGGCATTTGTAAGAATGTGCTTCAATCGGTGCAAGATCATTAACGTACGTTTCACTACTAATTAACATGTGTGTGTTTGATTTCCTCGTAGAAAAAGTGCCTCTCCTTGGTGACTGGTCTGAAAGGAATATTGAGTCAGAGGAGGTTAAGGATGCAACTGAACACGCTGTGAAAGAGTACAACGTAAAAATCGCGAGCAAGAAGCTGTTCAAACTAGACTCCATCTCCGCCGCTCAGACTCAGGTTAGTAAAATCCCATTCAACACAAAATGGCGTCACGATTTAATCTCATTACAGTACAATCTAATACTTCTGTCCCCTCATGTTATTAGGTGACCAATGTGATCAACTTTAAGATTGATGCAGTCTTGGTAAAAACCAAGTGCCTTAAGTCTGACAACCACGAATTGAAGAGTTGTGGTTTGGCGAAAAAGGTACATGTTTAAGTGTGCATTTGCACATTTGTTACAATAATGTCTTGCAAAGATAAAGTCTTGTAAAGCAGTATTAGCTCCGTGTGTTGCACTCAGAATTTACAATAATGCTTTGTCTCATTTTACAATACACAAGTTGCAAATAACCTGTTGCCCTTTGCATTAAGTTACATTTTGGAGATTTCCCAATTCCTATCTAAAATATATTTTGTATCCCTCTCCACAGCGTGTGAATTGCCACTTTGTGGTGACATTCAACCCTCGCAACAACAAACATCAGTTGCAGTCTCACAAGTGCAGCAAAGTTCCTAGGGTAAAGGACTAACTTTTTATATAGTTGGACTTTGTATAGCTTTGTTGTATTTTGATACAATGCTGACTATTTTTCTGAATAAATGTTGAGTGCTGGATGTGGTTCAGAGTAACTTGTAACAATGACATAGTCTCAATAAAACTAGTTTGTAAGACAGCTGACTTCGTTTGGTTTTATTTTCTGTCAAAGAGAGCACTTTAGGGTGTTATAGGTAAACAGGTAAAAAACGCAATTGTTCATAAGTTTACAGTTTTATATTTTATTTGTTTAGAATACACCAACAATTTCATTCATGAATAATTTTTCCGGGATATTTCGCGAAGCCATGGTTGTCGCTTTTACACATCTGAAATGAAAAAGATATGTCATACAAATTAAAAGAGCGTACATTCATCATGCATTGTGACTACAGAGCATACATCTGTTCCCAAAATATTAAAATCCCCCAGTATAACTAAAACATCAAGATGAAAAGAATACAAATCATAAACGGCATGCATGATGCTAGTTTGAATGGCGTTCATTCTGTAAGGCAGAAAAGCCTTACAAATATAATTGTAATATATTTAATGGAAAGCAGTGGATTATATTGTCTTTAAGGATTTTTGTACTTACTGGATTTGTATAATCTATTGATCCTGAGGATATCAAGATATGTCATGCCATTCCTTTGTCCAATTGGCACAGAGGAATCTGGAATGGTGTCTGCTCCAAACGATGATGCAAAGAAAGATCTAGAAAAGAAAAGAAATAATGGGAAAGTAACAAACAGTTATGTTTTTTTTTAGGAAACAGGGTTACACCTTGGTGATAACAAGTCATTGTTGTATTGACATCTCCTCGAATGTTAAAACAAATATCAATAAAATACAGGTTTGAGTGTTTGCAGATAACTGACAACATTAAAAACCTTATAGATGAATGACAATTATTAAGGACCGAAAGAGAGGTTACCTTCCATAATGCATAACAGAAGATTAATCATACGGCGTGTTCAGGTTGTTAGTGTTCATTTGGTTGAAGTTGTTGGCACTCGCTGTGGAACAAAACATATTTGCATTTCAAAAAATCATAGTAATACTTTTCACAAAACATGTAGAAATGTACATATCGATCAAAACATGACAAATAAAATGTATATAAAGTTTGATCATGTATTGACATGAGGGAACAGTCTTAAAGGGTAATTCTAAGACCCACAGCTATTTCACTCTGAAATATAGTTTCCTCCTCTCAAACACCTTTTGAATATTAGTAAGAATAAATATCACTAGTACTATCTTCTCCCCTTTATTCTAATGTGTTGATCAATATCAGTCAGCAGCCCTTCTCAATATTTAATATTGCTACTAGCCTTAAATATTATGACATTATATACAAGCCCTATTATGGTGAGTACAACGAAAGGGAATTAGAAAAATTAAATATTAAGGGAGCAGCAATAAAAACTAAAATAAACCATAGAAAACTCATGTTCCCATTTCCTACTGATTTACTGTTGTAAAAGTGTGGCTGCTTTGGTAATTAAGTCTTACCTGATGGAACATTCTGCCAGCTGATCCGGACATACCGGTCCCTGTCGCTCCTAGTGTGCTCATGGTGGAAGCCAAGTGTGTGAAGGAGCTTGTGCTGAATGGTCCCACGATCAAGACAGCCATACACGGACCGAGAAACCAACTGCCTCCCTCCGTCTCTGCCGATGGTAGCCCAGCACCTACGGCACCGTAAAAGACGGGGAGACAGCAGGTTTGTATCCTGGCAGACAGGTGAACTCATCACACTGACCAATCACCTCTATGTACCCCATTTCACTCTCAATGCTGAGGTAGTCAGATTGGCCACGATGAGGAACAAAGCGAACGCAGGTTTTCTTGTGGAAAGTGTCCATAGCTTCCTTAATGGAGGCCTTTTCACCGTCATCTGTAAAGAAAACAAGTAGAATGTCAGTTTGTTGGAATCTATACAAAACAACACTTTCTAAAAAACGATTAAATGCTTTATTGGATTTGTCATGAATGGTTTCCTAAGTCCCTACAGAAGTAATCGCTGAAGATGTAGGGCACTTCAACGAGTCCCCCGGGGTGGATTTTGGCCATTTACACGAGCTGTTCGAGCATTTCATGGCATTCCTCATCTTTGAAGGAGCCACACCACCTTCTACCAGATTATGGCTGATGGCTGGACAAGACAATATAGTAGCAAAGTGAAAAGATGCACGCATTTACACAGATAAAAGCATGATTCAAGGAAACTGTGTTGAATAAATCAAATGTACCTTTATTTGCCTCTATAATTCTTGATGTAATGTCCAAATAGTAAGGTTCCTCAACCTTGAAACCTAATTAGAAGACCCAGTTACCAGACATGGCTACCAATTGTGCAATATTATTTGGTAAACACCTGTGATGGAGGATTCACTTACCTTCTTTATGTGTACCTGTAGAGACACAAGGTGACAATAAGCAGTAAAAAACAAGTTATATTTTGACGTTTATTTAAAGCTCTGATGTATATATTTTTTGTTAGCCAAGCTATTTGTGTGATCGTTAAACCTCTTATCTCTAATTTACGCCAGAATGATTTAAATAGCCCAATATCACAAATCATGTTTTTATGAAAGCAGGGTAGGCTATTGGTTGAGTTTGTTGGTTTATTTGTCAGCAAGATTGTGGAAAACTCCAGCCCCAATAAGCATACAACTTGAATGTAGCATGGGCCATTACATTTTGAGTAGATCCAAATCATTTTTGCAGATACACACATTTATTTCGTATGGAAATGGCCTTGGTGGAAGTCTTTCCTTTCTAGTTTCCAAATCTGTTTGCACTTGTTTTTTGTTTGACGTCTTATTTTTGTCCTAATTAGTTTACATCTTTGTTTCTTAATACATTTCTTGACTCAAAAGCCAACATATCATTTGAAAATCCCACGTACTCATGCATTCACACACAACCGCACAAACACTTCAATGCCACATTTCCTCTTTCTAGAGTCTAAACTTGACTGCTAACGAGTAGGTGAATTCTTGTAGACCAACCGACCAGCAAAGCAACCTTTATCTGCTGGTTGCATCTGAAAACACTAGTATGAGCAGTTTTTTAAGGGGATGTTGTGTATTGTAAGTCCCTGGAAGTTGTTAGTATTACTAAAGCGGGTCCGTGGGCTCAGAGAGCCATAAAAGGCCTTTTCTCAAAATGTGTGAAAATGAGTTGAGGTCAAACTTAAATGAAATTAATGGAGGGAGAAACTCCCTCAGGTGTCAGAAAAGACCTTGGATAAAACTCCATACAGTATGTGAAATAGGTATGGACATGAATACATACATGTATAAGTTTGATTTCTTGATCAGAAATAACTCATGATGCATTATAAAATGGAAAAGCTGCTATTCTTTACTGAAAGTCCTTGTATGAAATGATGAAACAGTTACAAAAAGACCAAATACACTGAACACAAAGGTAAATACAAACAGTAAATAATGCCCTAGTTAACACCTAGAGGTTTCAAGTGTCTTTGCTCCTTCTGTCCAATAGGAACACAGCACATGTCGTAAATTGTGCACACATTTTCCCAATTACATGTTGGATTAACTTTATTGATGTACATTAAACATGACATTCACTCAAGTTAACATTGAGAAGAAGATACTTTGACTTTTGTGTTGAAACATGTCTCATGTCATCATTGATATGGTGTAATTTCAGTTATGCATATTGTTTTGCTACAGTTGTTTGGAAAGCTACTGTAAACTTAGAAACAATATGCAGGTGATGAGCTGCGTTATATGTGCAGTATTATTTTGGTTCTCAGATAATAATGGCCCATACTCCTGACCGCTTCATATAAAGTCTTTAAAAAAGGGCTTAAAGAAGTCAATTAAGGGACATTTCTTCGGAACAGGGTAAGTGATTTCTGGTGGCAATGGCATTGGTATTTTAACAATTATCTTTAGTTTTTTTTAACATCTTTGGACCATGTTGTAATTAAGAGTTTTTACTTTAACATTTAACAACGTATTGTACATACCTGTGTCAGATAATTCATCAACAATGAAGTGTCCATCCTCAGTTCAAACCCAGTTGACAATAACATGTAATGCCGTTATTTAATATTTCAGTAAGAATGTAAAATAAATGTACTCTACTGGCATTCAGACTAAACTTTCCTTTGAGATAGGATCACAAAACTCCTCTGAGCCACATACTGTAGTAATGCCATGCCACACTCTTTCCATTTCTTAAAGGCGTATTAAGTTCGAACATCACATGAAACTCTATCCTCTAATAAAACAACCAGCTACAATTTTGCTCTCATTTGGTCATTATCATGGCGGAGGAAAATTAGACTCAGCACTGCATAATGTGAGGCTGTCTGGTGGGCTGGCAGGCCTTTAAAACGTTTTTGCCACAAAACAGCCCGGGCACCACCGCTCAGTGTGCTCACTCATCACCAAACCATTATTTAACCATTAGGATGGCTGCGTTTCCACTTGTAAGCATTTTCCTGGTTTACACAGACATCTCCTATTTGTATGCCTGATCCATTTGATCAAATGGAAATAGTTTGGAAGACTTAAGTAATTTAAGATGCATTTGGTTTCGCCCAACCTTTCATATTTTTTTTTTTAAGTGTTGCTGCTGAGTCTTAGGGGGATTTGGTAGGCATTTGAACTCAAAAGCTATATCAGGGATGATCAGATATAGTTAATTGAGCGAGACTGGTCCCTTGGAGAGCATTACAAGTCTGCATCAGGCACCGACCATGTGCACAAGGGAGCAGGCAAGCAGGCAAAACCAAGAAATAGGCGGGTAATGGAAACAGGCAGGCTCGCAAATGAGGGTGGTGGGAGAATAATACTTTTTTTGTAAAGGACTTAGGAAAAGACGACCGTGGTTTTAAGAGACTGTAACTGAACACTGGCAACATATTTATGATGCACCAGCGGAGGTTATTGATGCATGTCTGCTGTGGGAAAACTACAATTTTCCTATGATGGACTACAAAAACACACTTGGCTCCATGTGTTCTGATGTTGTTTCATATGGACTTTGTTAATGTGGACAACGGTGCAAATTATAAATTAATTGTATTTGATGGTCTTGCAACAATTATTAGCATAATGTTCATAGTTCGGCTTTAGGTTTAACATACTGTACACATTTAAAAACACACATGCATTTTGGATGTAAAATGTTTGAGATGTACCATAACTTACATGTTCTAGGTTAAACGGTCACAATCGCTTGTTTCCGTGAACAGAAAAATGTTGCATCACTTTAAGTGTTGTGGTCGCAAGGACTTGCGGGACAGTGTTATCTCCTTCGCTTCTGTAAAGGATTGAAGCTCCATTTTCTATAATCTAGAGATGTTGAACAACTCATCATGGCTGGCATTTAAGTACTGTCAGAAAGCTTCCTAAGAAATAAAAATAAGTTTGGATTGCAACCAAGAACTGAGGCTTGAGAGCCGGTGAGGCATAAGAGACAATCTGGCAGAAAGTGGGTGCTGGATGGCTGATAAGACCCTGATGAGGGAATGAGGAACAGGTGAGCAGGCAGGTGAGGGAAATCAGGAGGAAACTCGAAACAGCTGATAGGCAAAGCTGGGTTTGCATCAGGGGGATCTGTTATAAGCTGAAAGGAGCAATTGCAGCATGTTAATTAAAGGAAATGAAATTGATTAACTACATTTTATTGTTAAACTATATAGCTGTACTTTTTCTTTTGTAGTATTGGGAATTGAGACATGCCTGGTACTTTCCCCTATTTCTGTATGAAGCCTTATTGTCTTGTTTTGTCTTTATCTAACATATGATGTGGAATTCTATGATAAAGAAATAAAATGAAATAAAGGTTTGTCCTTTAATTCCATAACAAAAGGAAACATGTCTTCAAATTACAAAATGACTTAATAAAGTTAAAGACTTATTTTACATCCTTGAAGACCAGGTTACACTTTCAATTGGCTTTTTAATATATATATAATCCTACTTAATCATTTTTAATTCAATCACAATTCCAGAAAATCTTACTGCATAAGCAAAGAGTACAAAAACACATAAGACGTCATGTTGGTCCCACAAAGTATATTTATTAACACAAAACACTGATTTACGGTTATTTACAGCAGCATTTACAATTTCATCAGGAAATTATTTTTAAAAAAAGGAAGGAATATAGATCACCTGACATACACAAATGACATAAGTGAAAAACAGTTTCTGTCAGTTTGTCCGTGGTATTTTACAGAATATTCACCTTTTTGTTTCACATTCATACTTTTGCATCAATAACCATGTTATTGTATAGTTCTCCACAGCTACTCCTTCGTGGTGCTGTGATGAGTGAAAGGCCTTGTGTTGGAAATTGTCACACGCTTGTCTCAATGTGAGGTGACATCTTACGGTTCAGTATAAGGGACAGGAGTCTATGCTGGTTGTGGAACCTGACAGACAAACAAAAAAGAACACACATTTTAAATATACAAACACCACCAGTATGCAGCAAATACAAAAAAAGGGAATTTAGAATAATGGCGCCATCACCTGCCACAGAAGTGTTACGACAGAGGTTTTTATGATGAACATCTATTGACAAATGTTTTCAGGAGAATGAAGTCATGCAAAAAAGAGCAAACTAAATTACGTTATACGATTGTGCACTCTATGGCTTGAGTATAATGACGTTGTATTATATTTGAGGCCAGGAAATTAATAAAATAATTCTGGTGATGTATTTCTTGATTCTTAAAGTTTTCTCTTGTGTTTGTGACAAAAACACAAATTAAAAAAAAGTCAGCCTCCGGTGTTTGGAATGAATATTACAACGACAACAAAAAACTAAAACAAATTCTCCTGCAAAAACCTATTTTAATAATGAGCTTAATTAAAATATTCATATTTGGATCCCAGGAGAGTAACACAAATAGATCATATGTTTGTTCTCACTTGCCTTTCAGGGATGTATGCCTCAAAATGCCAAAAAACGTTGCATTTTCCTATCGATCTTCAGATGTCACTGTACATTTTCTCAATAAAGCAAATGGCATCCTGTATGGAAGTGTTTCAATGCAACAATTACAATTGTATACTCACTTGTTTAGTAATCTCTGTATCTCTCTGTTCTCCTCCTCTCTGAGTTTCAGTAGAACCTGCTGCAGGATAGGAAGCTCCAAGTTCAGGTACTGTGCTACCTGAAAGAAAAACAATAACCTTGTCAACTAAGACATTTAAAATAGCGAATAAGACACAACAGGAGGGTTAAAGTGTATTTGACGGGTTTCCTGCTAGACAACTCACGGCATTGCTGACTTCCTGTTCGTCCATGTTGATCAAGAAGATCTTCATAATGTCGTCAGAGGGTCCCTGCAGTATGCGCTCCCACAGGGGCTGGTCTCCGTCACTAAGCTTCCTCTTTTCTGGACACACACACAACATCAGTGAAGCATTTTGCTGTCTTCCATCTTGTGATTGTTAAATGTAATGTGTGAAAAGCCTTACCTCCACTCTGATGAACACAGTATAGCGCAAACTCCTGAGGGTCGTTCTCTATCTGTTGAATAAACACAGAAGAAACATATTTACATCAATAACCAATCCTTGCTCTGGTTCACAAATGTAAGTCTATTATTCTCTTTTTAGTAAATCACATCCCTTTTCAGCCTATATTATTTGTGTTTTTTAAATATTTATGATATATATATGTTTCTTAAATAAATGAAAAGCTGTATATGGCAGTGTAATCCATAATACATGGATACAAAACGTGTTATCCCAATATCCCAATTTAGAAGTGTGTCTCAGGCATAGGGAGAAACGCGCTGCAGCTTCAAAAACAATGCAACTACAAAAATACAAATGTGCCAAAACACATTAAAATGTCTAAACATCTTCACTAACTTGACAACACATACACAGCATTTACTAAAAGCGCTGCCTTAACGAACCCTTTTCGAATAAAAAAATGCTGCAAATGCAAAAAAAGAGCAAGAAGCTCGAAAAGGACACTCAAACGAAACTAATAGTCATTTCAAATAACATAGCCAAACTTTGCCGTGTAATTCTTAACTTTATTAACAGTAAAATAAATATAAATCATTTTAATCCTGCAAATGTCCATTTAAGAGGAATTGAGTCTGTTAAAACCAGAAATAAAACAATGTTGTGCCTTTTCTCCTACGATTTGAAGAACAAAAGCTCACCTTGAACTTGTGTAGGAGCTGTTCAATAACCTGGTTTGTGTTCATTTTGCTTGAGATACGAACTTTAGTAGGGGTGCCAAAGGATGGAGTAAAGATGGCAGTCTGTAGAAGAAGACAGGAGAAGGTAAAGGAAAGTTACATAGAAAGAAAATGACACTGATTGATTTAAAAAATAAGGAAGTTGGGCAGAAAGCCACCTTATAGTTATAGAAGTGTCCATTTATGGAAAAGCGGTGTTGTCTTTCTTGCTCCCTTTGTGCCGCTGTCTTCCCCCTCCCCCTCCTCCTCTTCACCAATGAGGCGTCACTCATACAGCGGATCAGGTTGGACTCCGTCTCCAGGTCGCAGCTCCTCTGCCTCACAGGACGCAGCGTGGTCGTCTCATACACAGCAGGGCCTTTAGAGGATACATAAATATTAAATAAAATGTGCCATATTCTACATTGGGTGCAAAAGACCAAACATATCACACTGTTGACTTGTTTGGTGTTGGTAAGACAACATCTTTTTGTAAAAACAATCAAATGAACAATGAGGTTTGATTACAATGTGTTATAAATAATAACAACCTGGCAAAGGTTTGGTGACGACTGTGTCGAGTGGTGTGTCAGACATCTCATCTATCTGGTGAAGGTCCGAATATTCTCCCCATCGAGACATGCCCCTGCAAAAAGACAGAGAAGGGAAGAATCATCTCAGAGACTTAAAACGGTTTCTAATTTAATGCAAGTAAAAATGACTATTCACACTAACTAATTAGAAGTGGTAATTCATGCTAACCCTAATCCCAATGTATTCACACTGTTGTGTATCTGTTTAGGAGCCCACTTTATTGTATGTTTAAGAAGGACAAATGCATTTGAAAAAAAATAGGACAGAGTTTTAGAATTACTACTACTATCTACTTGTAAAGTCTATAGTTTTTACAGTAATTTAAATCTTTTAGTTTTCAAATATAAAACGTTTTATAATGTATGATATTGATAATACAGTTTAGAAACAAACCCAACTAAATTGTGCAAGACGTCAAAGGTAAATTGGGAATACAAATTCTTATAGATATCACTAACTCCCCCAGTTGTTTACTTGCATTAATACAATGTATTTTTGCAAGTTTTCTTAAATGTTATGTTTAATGTGACAGATTAGGGATTATCTAATGCAAATTTTTGGTCAATTTAAAATAAATCTCCAGACATCAATGGACAAAGAAAAGTCAAATGAACACCCAAATGTGTATTTTGGATGTTTTTCTTTCTAATAGTCTAAAAGTATACACTATAGTATACACTATACAAGACACACTATGGAAGCAAAACAGCCCAAATGATTATCATTGCCTGGTTTTAACTGGTCAAATTAGGATGACATAAAATGTTATTGAGATGATTCCATCAGCAAGATGGTCTCACAAAATAACTATCTTATTTTTCTAATGCCAATGAACAGAAAATCTGAAAGGCACCTCTTGTCTCCGATGGGGCTGACTGGGCTGGTGGGTCCGGGAGAGATCAGAGGAGCGAAGGGCAGCATCTGTTTATCGTCCTGTATCTTCAGACGGATGGGTCTCCGTACCCCCCAGGAGATATTCAGGAAGCCTTCCACCACCACCTCTCCATCACCATCCTGTTACACACACAGACCCAAAGATACCTGCACGGTGTATAATTACTATAATAAATTCAATAACACTACACTTTATGAGCCAAACGTAAAAGGCAGCTATTTATTGGTTATAAATAAGAGCCTTCAAGATATGCGATACAGCTGTGACAAGTTCTTTCAAATAATAAAAGGAGATCATAATAATGTCTTATTTTAACATACCAGTAAGTAACTGAGGTGGAGCTGAGTGTGGTCCTTGAGAAAGCAGTTGTAGGTGTTCAGCAGTGAGAGAAACTCTGCTCTGAAATAAACACAACAGAACAAATCTGTTATTACTGGAATTTATAGATTTTATATTTTAAATACATGCTGTTTATTTAGCATTAGTGTCAAGTACAACTCTTAACACCACTGTCAATCTTTTTGTCATACATTTCTTTATTACCATTAAAATATAAAACATTTTTATTTATGTAACAGGGAGTAAAAAAGGTTTTGCAGATTAGTTTTTCTAAGTTGCAATATGTTGCCCTTTCCTTACTATCACAGTTTTGGATGGTGATTTTTAATTTATTAATTTATGTAATTGTTGTTGGAATACTAATTTCGGCCACAAGAGGCTGAAGTGCAACACTGACCCATAATATACATACAACCAGAAGGTTTTTTTCCAGGTGAATTTCAATTGTTCTATGCCTTCAAAATAGAAGTGTGTTACGTAACCTGCCATCACACAATATATGCACATTGTGTTTGAATTGAATGCGGAAATAAAGTGCCTTACCATGAGTTCTACGAACCCCTACAGTCAGCCTACAGAGCACATCACAGCACAGAGACCGCCCTCCTCAAGATCACTAATGACCTCCTTCTCGCTGCTGACTCCGGACAAATCAGTATTCTCATCCTCCTCGACCTCTCTGCTGCTTTTGACACTGTTTCTCATACAGGCCTCCTGAAATGCCTCTCTGACAACCTTGGCATCACTGGCACAGCTCTGTCATGGTTTCAGTCCTATCTATCAACCAGGTCTCAGTTTGTTAGCATCAGCGGCTCATCCTCCCCCTCGGCCCCAGTCAACCATGGTGTCCTCCAAGGCTCCCTGCTTGGTCCCCTACTTTTCACCATTTACATGCTCCCCCTTGGCCAGATCATACGTCAATTCGGTCTCAATTTCCACTGCTACGCTGACGACACTCAGCTCTATCTCAGCACCTCACCATCCGCCCAGCTCCCTCCACAGTCTTTGGTCAACTGTCTCCATGCCATAACAACCTGGATGACAGCAAATCTACTCAAACTCAACAGTAAGAAGACTGAGCTCATGGTTGTGGCCCCCAAAGCACTGCTCCGGAAGGTTGGGGATCTCCTCCTCCACATTGACGGCTGTTCCATCTCCCCATCTCCCGAAGTCCGTAACCTGGGTGTCATCCTTGACTCCACTCTCTCATTTCAGTCACACATCAAATCCGTCACTAAGTCTGCCTTCTATCACCTCAGGAACATCTCCCGTCTACGACCATCACTCTCTGATTCCGTGGCCGAGACCCTCATTCATGCATTCGTCTCCTCCCGGTTGGATTACTGCAACGGAGTCCTGTTCGGGGTTCCCAGTAAAGCCCTGGACAGGCTCCAGTATGTGCAGAACTCGGCTGCCAGGGTGCTCACTCACACCAAGCCCTGGCAGCACATCACCCCCACCCTGATCCACCTCCACTGGCTCCCAGTCAAGCACCGTATCACCTATAAACTCCTTCTTCTGACTTACAAATCCCTCCATGCCCTCGCCCCCCAATACCTGTCTGACCTTCTCCGCTACCACACTCCATCCCGGAAGCTAAGATCATCTGGACAGGATCTCCTCTCCACCCCCCGCACCAGGTTGCGGACTTTTGGTGTGGCATCCCCCACCCTCTGCAACCCTGGACATTTTCAAAAAAGCCCTCAAAACGTACCTTTTTACCAAGGCTTTCCCCACTGTATAGTTAGTTTAATAGGTTTATTTTTCCGCTACTTCCCCCCCCCCCACCCCCTTAACCTATCTGCCTTTTTTCCCCTACTCCCCCCCCCTACCCGACTTGTAAAGCGACCTTGGGTTTCCTGAAAGGCGCTATAAAAATATTATATATTATTATTATTAAGGGCTTTCACACAACTGTTTAAACACATACATTTGATTATATTCACTTTGTTGTCCTTGTTTTAAGCTTTAGCTGATTCTGGTTTTGAATTCATGAGTATTTTAATCCCAGGTGATTATCAGTAAACTTGATAGTGTCTATACAGTATGTACCACATCCTGGACTACTTTCAGGCAAAATTCAGCAGAGTTTTAGCAGTGTCCCACCTGGATAGAGTCCTCCCGTCCCCTGCATGAATCACTGGGAGAAGATCTGCTTTGTTCATCTCGGGTTACTGCAGAGAAAATAGAAAATAACACATAAAAGAACAAACTATTCATAGCAACAGCTTCTGTGAACTCTAGAGCTTGGAGCAGTAGTTAACATTGTCAACTAGTTGAATGGTACTTCCTGAATGAAGGCACATTAGCAGCATTACGGAGAACGAATTACACAGAAAACAACACTGCACTGGTTAAACCAACACGGTGTTAATCCCTCCACACGGAACAATATAATTAGTCTTACCGTCTAACATGACAAACAAGCATATATTCTGTCTCTTTGTCTCTTTCACCTCTGCTTTAAATATCTTTTTTTCCTCTCTCCCTCTCTCTCTCTCTGAAGTTTCTGTGTTATATTTGTCCCTCTCTCGCTCTTGCCGTTCCTTAACTCTTTCACTTTCTTTTTTTTGTGTGCCTTCTCTGAGAGATTTAATAACAGTACTCCACCCAGCAACCAGTGATGACAGTGTAGAGCTGAACATTTGTTTATCCTTCGGGCACAGAAGCATATGAGCAGAGCCTGCTGGAAGTATCCACGTGGCTGCTCCTTTTTGAACCTTTTTTTCTTTCTTCTGAATGAATGCTATGGTCCTATTCGTCCCTTTCTTTCACTTTTTCCAGCTCTCTGTCTGAGCTTGTTTGCTGCTAAGAAATATCTAAGGTATTCAGCAGTTGTCATCATGCCCCAGCAACCCCCGTCATACACAGGGAAGAACCACTTTATACCAGCAAACAAAAAAGTACAGCATGCAATTTTCCATGCAATGATTATAAAAAATAAGGAGATCCCATTTTATCAATCTGAAACATGCGTACTGATCACCTTCAAAACAAAGATAAGGAATTAAATGTTTCATAATGTCGTAATAAATGTGCCTATATTGGCATTTATCACATGATTCTTTGACACATCGGATGTCACATGTGAAATGTCGGCTATCACAAATTATGTTTTACACTATACTTAACTTATATCTGTTGTGATGTATACACGTCATTGCATTTTATAACATGTTAAAGTGAAGCCCATTGGTGAAGTTATACACTTCTTTTTTAATTATAGTGCAGTAAGATTTCAGAATGTTCAATATTAGGTAACAGAGAGTGCATACAAGAAAAAAAGCAAAACTTGAGATTAGCAAAAACATAAGAAGAAGTAAAATGTTTGTCCACCTCATGTCCTCAAAATTACATTTCCATACAACTAAAATGCATTGTCAATTGCAGTTTTAGGTAAATTCAAATTGTCTCAGATTGCGTTTGTCCGAATTAATCATATTTCACCTCCACATAGAGGAGGTTAGGGTGGGTATACATTGGTCAAACAAGACTTTCACCAAGGAGACTGTTACTTGAGTTCTGCTTGAATTAACCTCCGTAATTTAAAGTTACAAACATACTTCTTTCAAGCCAAAAATGTATAAATGAGCTTCATTTCAGATCATTGTTCTTAAACTCAGTCTGTAATATTTGTTGATAATGCACGAAAACACTTAAATCTGCTTCTATTCTTCTGGATCTCAACAGTCAACATAAAAAAAACATGTTTATTTTCATGTTTGAGAATGAACATACTTCACCTGGGGCATGTGCAGATATACTTTAATAGAAAACATGTGTTATAAGTTTACAGAATAATGTTGAAGAAGAAGAAGAAGAAGTAGTTAAGAGGATACATTTTCAGTTTGTTGGTGCATCAAGTCCAAAGCTTTCTCATGTATGTCTAACTTGAACTCATGCAAGCTCTTTGTCTCACAAGCCTCAACATGCAGGTTTTGAGTGTTCCTTGAGCAAAGACATCCAAATGGCATGAGTGTGTGATTTGTGAATCACATGGAGTTCAAAAGTCAATAATCTATGAGAGTTCATACAACCAACAGAGGTATTGTTCTTTAAGCAGCAGTTATTTTAGCCTTAGATCAACATAACTGTTCCAAGCATCAAAGGAATCTCACAAAACAAGACAATCAGGGACTTTTAAATAATCGGACAGGGCAAAAGTCTGCACTATAACCCCATGAGGCTCACCACACAACACTTTTTGAGTGACTACAAATTGAGAGACTTTGCTATTCTTTGATATGTATTACCGGTTAAGAGTGAAACAAGATACAATGTATGCATCTGCATTTTTATTGTAAAAAACGACACAGAAAAACATAACCAGTGGGGAAAAAGCCAAAGCAAACCATGACACACCCGTTCTCTCCCTGTATTGCTTTCCTGTATGCCACTCCCCCTCTTTCTGCCTCACCTTTACACTCCTTTCTCCTTTAGTAATGTACTTGCTGTTTCTGAATCACTTGCCCAGATTTGACCTAAATATTATGTTATCTTAGTATAATGTCCCCTGTTTAATCATAATCTCTTATATGGTTTTGTTTTAGTATATTAAAATGCATTTACTGCCTTACACTGATTAACACAACACATGTTTTACACATAATTTCTAGCAATGTATCTGCTGTGTCTGTATAAACAAAAAGTGCAACAGACACTACACTGAGTTGTAAAATGAAAAAGGTATTTATACAATTGAAACCCAGAGACTTTAGGTTATATGAACTGTGACATAAATGCTTGCTTCACCAAGTTGGCAATGAAGGAGGAGTTAGCTGTTTGTTATTCAAATGGTACACTATTATTGTTATTCAAACACTGCACTATCTTAGTTTTAATTACCCATTACACTATGGTCAAATTCAAATAATTTCTGTATTAATAAATGCTATTGTTAGCTTAACATAGCAGCTTTTTGATCTTTTACTTCCATAGAAAATCAAATTAAAAACATGGAATAACAAATGATGAAAGAAACATTCACTCCTACCTGGCCAACAGTCTCGAAACAAATGAGGATGATTCACTCTATGTTTGAGGTTATTTGCATGTGTGTGTGTGTGTGTGTGTGTGTGTGTGTGTGTGTGTGTGTGTGTGTGTGTGTGTGTGTGTGTGTGTGTGTGTGTGTGTGTGTTTGTGTTTGTCATAGGTCCAGAGTACAGTGCATGTGGTCGGAGGTGAGGTTGTAGAGCACACTGCAGCAGCTGGTTAATTATTGCAAGACACGTTGAGACAGTGTCGAGAAGGAGGGGCTGACTGACACCAGATATGACTCGCCTGCTGTCTGTGTGTGTGTGTGTGTGTGTGTGTGTGTGTGTGTGTGTGTGTGTGTGTGTGCGCACGTGTGCGTGCGTGTGTGTGTGTGTGTGTGTGTGTGTGTGTGTGTGTGTGTGTGTGTGTGTGTGTGTGACAAGAGACTGAGTGTTAAAGCAACCTATTTTATTAAGTTTCAAGCTGCTAGCCAACTTTAAAGGTTTGATCTATTCAATATCTGAGTCAGTATTTTTTTACTATGTATGAGTACACACAATGAGTTTGACTACAATTTGAAATTGTTCTACTTACACTAACAAAAACAGAAACATACTTAATAAAGCAAGGAAAGCAAAGCTGAACTTATAAATGTGGAAAAAAAACTATTATGTACATAGTGAACAAATAGGTGAAATGTATATAAAACCCAACAATGATCGACAACAAACAATGCATTTTCAGGTCAAATGTTTGCAGTACAAAATAGTACTTCATTTAAGGACTACAACAATGTATACACTGTACACTAAGTCAATGGAAATCTAAAATTGACATCATGCAGCTGGTCATACAAGTTGACAGTTGCGTGTTCATAAAGTAGAATAAAGAGAACGATAATCCAGGAGAGTTTACTGAGAACAAACATTATAAAGACATAATAAATGGGTTCAATCAAAGGCACCACAGTCATGACGCTCATTGTTAGGTAAAGAGCAAACACTCAATGTTGCCACACCAGGACAGGTGTAGCAAGCAATACCAGGTGGGGCTATAGGCAAGCTCGCTGACCCTAAGTATATTGAGATGAGAATATCTCCCCTGTATGTATTCAACCTGCACAGAGAGCTGATGCTATTGATTGAATATATTTCTAACTTTCTGAAAATACGTTTTGTTTCACTATAACAATTATTTCTGACATGGAGTACCACAGGGAACAGTGCTCGGTCCTGTGCTATTCTTCTACTACATGCCACATTTGGGGAAAATATTAAAATATAAATTACATTTGTTTTGTTGAATGTTTGTTTTGTCTCAATTTCCAATATTTAACCTGTTTTAAATCTGCATCCGTAATGCTGTTGAACATTTGAACAGTTTGATTACTTTTTTCATTTATAAAGTAAATAACGATATTTCTCTTAAATAGTATCTATGTTTTTTTTTTTTAAAGGTGCTGCAGAAATAAAGTTTTTAGCACAAGTATAAATAAATGTTTTGATCTGTGAAAATCATCTGCTCCACTCTTTTCTTTTTCTTCCTTAACAGGGACACCATGTGGATTACAGAGCAGCTTCAGTGGAACAAAATGGGACTCTAGTTTCTGGTTAAAGACGAAATAGGCAGGGAGGGTCTTAACATATAATCTAACCACAAAGTACAGTACTTTTCTGAACCCTGAGGCAGCAGCTTTCAAAGATCTAAAAGTGAAAATTGTCATGGTGTTATTAAGGATGCCAGGGTCAAATGTGTCTTTTAAGTGTAACCATGCCTAAGTGTCTATGCTCCCTTAGAGAAAACAGCTCCACATTTGAAAAATTACTGAATGCATGCAATGCAAACACGTTGCAACAGTCGATCCACGAATGCAAAACAACCAGTGTCCAATTTTCTGAATTAAATCATTTATGAAAAAGTGTTGTACTTAGTTTACTTTTTGGATTGTATTTTAGGAGCAGAGCATACATAGTATGTGTCAGCAGAGGGAACCAGAGGAGTTACAGAATTAAACTGCTGAGTCAGTAGTCGCTTGTATATGGTATTTTGACACTGAAATTGTGTTCTGGTATTGGGGGTGTACATTTAATCGTGTACTGTAGATTAGTACAATTGAGGTACTTTATTGGAGTATTTCCAAGTTTCCACTTTATACTTCCACTCACTACAATTCAGAGGCAAGTATTATACATTTTACATCACTTCATTTCTGTAATACCTTTAGTCACTAGTTTGCACATTCAATTTAATAATAAAACATTTACTCAACAAGTAAGAAGTGATGTATTAGTATGGATAAACACTTACTCAAAGACGCTTTTCAGCAGTATGTTGGCTTTATTAGAAGGGGGAAATCATATACCCTGCATAACAGCAACACCTAGTGGCGTGCAGTGTGAATTATCTACTGATAGTTACATTTGTATATACATTGTTATATAAGACATGAAGATCATAGAAGGTGAGAGTTATGCACAGTTTAAAAGGGATAAAGGGACAGTCAAAATGTGGACATTTTATGGATCTTTTTTTACAGATTTTAGCTCTTGTCATTCCTCCTTTATTTAAATATAAAATCAACATCAAAAGAGATAGTAGGCTATGGTCTATTATATCAACCGAAATCACAAAACTGCAGTCAACTTCAACCCTTTACGTTTTTAAAAAGCAACAGTTAAAACATATTTTTTGTTTTGAAAGATCTAGACTATAGTGTTTCCTTTACAAATAAATGTTACTTTGCCTGCTGGGGGGAGTACAATAGTTGACGCAATCCAAACCAGAACGGATGAGAAGTAAATGAACTGAAATGCCATTCCTTTCCTAAAATAACACAGGACATACAGGCTGGCAGGCAACAGGTGGACACAAAGGCTGCCTCCTGGACTTGTGCATATGTCAAAATGTGACGGTAAATACATGTCGAGTGGCGAGTTTGAAGATGCCTCTGTGTACATTTGAGAAAAGAGAATAATGTGTTCTACTGCACGTGTTACAATCTTTACATGTACTTTTAATATTGTTATTCTGCAAATAAGACTTCAAACTGAGACAAAACAAGTAACAGTGTAGTGTCATGTACAGTAACAAACTTTAGGGGGTGATGTGGCTATGTTATGCTGCTTGTAGCCTATGTTTGTTTGTCCCCATTATGTTCAAATAGGGTAAAGTTCTGTATAGTTCCAACTTAAATGTTTCATCAATGTAATGTTGTATGTCACATTCTGTTTGTAGTCAATGTAGTCAAAGGAAGAATAGCTTTTTCTTCCTTCTATTTCTGTAGCCTCACTGACACAAATGTGACCTTTGACTTGGGACATGTCACTAAAAAGCAGAACCTTGAACTTAGCTTGTTGTGTTGCTCCATGAATAAAGTCTGTTGTTGATCACTGTGGATGAGGATAGCTCTCCAGCACTGTAGCCTTTGGAGCTTTGAGCAAAGCTACAAAACCTGAGTGACTGTACATGAGGACAGCTAGCAGCTGCCACTGTCACACACACACACACACACACACACACACACACACACACACACACACACACACACACACACACACACACACACACACACACACACACACACACACACACACACACACACACACACACACACACACACACACACACACACACACACACACACACACACACACACACACACACACACACACACACACACACACACACACACACACACACACACAGAGAGAGAGTGACTGAGCTGGTCCTTGTTGAGCACAGAGATCATGGCTGTCCCTGGATAAGACACACGCAGCCGCACACAGTGAAGGAAAACACCAAGAGAGAACGTCTCCTGACCTGCCATGGGATTCTAACAACCAGGCCTATTCTGTGTACAAAAAGGACGGATATTTCTAGAGCCAAGATGAAAGCCGTGGAAACCATTTCAGTCTTTCTGCTGGTTCTGCTCAACTCAACTTATGGGATGCAGAGAGGTACGTATAGAAGGTTTCTAAATGCTTTAATTAAGAGAGCTTTAAAGACTGTCTTTTTAAGCAAAAGTAATCAAAAGTGTCTCAGGGTATTGTAAAAAACAGTGTTGATTCCGTAAAACAGTTTTCCCTTAATAGATAAGGTAAATAGATAAATAATGTATAAGCTTATGTGTGCTTGGTAGGCTATATTAACAGTATTTGCCAAACAGAAATGACAAAAATGGGAATATTAAAAAAGGACAAGGATAAAACATATATGGCTTTTGAATGATCTTGATTTTAAATGTGTTAGAATACAAAGGGCTCAGAAAGCTCAACACTGTCAACAATGGATAGGTGAGAAACAAAAGTATCACGCTGAGCATCTTTTATTCTGGCTTGACTTTTTCTAAAGAAAACAAATATTGAGTTTCACCACATACGTAGCTGTGAGATCAGCTATTTTCTACCACATCCTGTAGGGAAAAGGAGAAGGTGTTTATAAGCTTCCTTAGTGTAAATGCGACTAAATCTATATCCTTCCTACACTCTGGCATATCCCCTGAGCAGGCTGTTGTAAATGTGTTTAGGAACCGATTCACCACCACCACCACCACCACCACAGCTATACTGTACAATAACATGATGCATGTTGTATATCTGTTGAGTATAATTACTTGTAAGCTTTAATACAACTTAGTGGGTTTAAATATATTTCTAAAAACACTTTCAGTAAAAAAAAAATCGACATCTCATTGACGCGAAAGACTTGAACGCAGTAGGTTCGGCCTTGGCCTTGGGATTTCAGGACATGTGAGATGGGCACCATTTTACAGTCACATGCATAGGCATCCAGAGCAGGCTATTGACATACAATACATGTTTTATGAGTACAGATGTAGAGTGTATACAGAAGATTGGCTCAGAGAAACAGGTGGTGTAGCTTCTGTCACATTCGTCCAGAGAAGTATTGTAGCTGGGATTGAGTTGCCATGGTGCGGGCTTTGCAAACGACCTGTGCTTTGCGTCAGTGATTAGAAGGCTGAAATGAATGTGGATGGCATCTTTGTGTTGGGCCAAATAGTCTTAGGTATCCTGTCAGTAATACATTGTGCTTAGGAGGGAGAAAATGTTTAGAGCTGTTGGGCCTGGTGACGCTCAAAAGGCGTCACATACCGCCATTCGAGAAGTAGGCCTCTGCGTCTTTATACCAACCCAAAAGGCACCTTAAGGCATCGGTATAAGACGCAACAGCCTTTTTATCCATCACCGATGTTAGTCCACTCGCATAATTGTTAGAATCTAAGAGCAATGGACGTAGTGTTAAGAGCGAGAAAGTCCATCAAGTAAAGGAAGGGTGGATTCATCAATCAAACACTGGACTTAAACCCGAGTTTGAACTCAAAGTTGAGTTGTTTTAACTGACACATTATGTCAACATGAAACTAATTCCCTCAGCTATATGAAATTATGTCAATAGTTAAACTAAACATTTGAATTTTGTAACACCAAACCATCATCCTTTTTCTAACCCTAACGTGGTTGCTTAAACCTAATTTAACAGCGACCATTTCAAATTGTTAAGTACTTATTTTTACAGGCGACATTATGAGCTACATGAGATGGTATAGTTAACCATGACCATTTCACGTGGTACTGTTATTTTTTTTATTTTTTTATTTATTTATTTATAGAAGGGCCATGCATACAAACACATTAATCTCAGCAAAGAGAAGAGATGCAATATGCCAGATTATAGCTAATAGCTAATTTCCATCTGTGGTCCTCATTATCACGTGTTAGATGCCCAAAGCAAGTTCTTCAAGACACCATGCAAAAGGCCAGATGCTTCTTCCCAATGGGGAAACTACGACAAGAAGGGTATCATTCACGTTGACATACAATAATTCAACCATTACACTAAAGCAACAAATGCCCTTGTTCCTATTATAAAATAGGTATTTCCAGATGTGTCAGACTGAACCTAAATAGATTGCTTTTTGAGTCCAAGTGTAATCCTCCGTGACACAATCAACCACAGTTTTACAATGTGTGGCTGTAGATTATTTCATTCATTTAATCGTTTATTTGAACCGGGACACTGCACATTAATGAATATTTTAAACAAAATAATGCTTTGAAATGTAAATGAGCCGGATTTTAGCTTTGAGCTAATTTCCATCCGTAGTCACATACACATACAACATTTATGAACATAGCATTTATATACATGGCAAACAGAAATACATGATATGCAGAAAGAGCATGAGCAGCCAACACACTCTCACTCCCTAAGCGTCCAATAGCAACGTTTGGTCAGTGTCCGTGGCGTCCAATTGTGACGCTCCTAGGCTCCTTCAGCGTCATAAAGGGACGCAAATAGCTTTCAACTGATTGCAATGTATTCCCATCTGCGTCGGGATTTGACGCTCATGGAAGCACGGCATTCGTTTGTGTCGGCTGCCCTTAAAGGTAATGTGAGCGTCCATTCCCAGGAGTAAAGGATGGCAGAATACACTACACTACCCAGAATCCCCAGCTATCGTTTGGACTACACCATGTGCTCTTGACAAACCCCGTGATAGTCCTCAAGCTCTGTGATTGGAGAGTGTGCTCCGAGGGTTAAGCCGATTCTCGAACAGCACTTGAAATGGGATGGAACCACGGCAGACTGTCCAAAACTGGATTTGAACGGGTCCACCGCGTCCCCCCTCCCCCACCCCGTCCCCAGAACTACACATGCTGGCTATTCTGTTTAGCAACATGTTCTCTACGCGTCTACACGTCTCTACTGGGAGTTGTAGTTTTAAAAGACGTTTTCATATTTCCCATAATAAGAAGTTGCCAGTATTAAACTGTGTACATCCCTGGAGGTTTAGGGGACAGGAAACACTCACATTTAAAACATATAATTAATAAATGGGTGAAAATTGCTTGTGCCCATTATGGGCAGTATTAATATATATACCCACATGCCAGCTAAGGTCAGAAGAGCTTTATTTAACAGCTGGTCTTATGTGTGTGACCCCTGTGATAACATTACATTACATTAATTGATAAGCCTGAAACATGCACTTGTCAAGGTTCAGAGGCACATTTTGCAAATATGGCAGTAGCCATCGATCAGCTTAAGATAAGATATACTTTATTGATCCCAAGTTGGAACATTTGCGTTACATCATCATGTGTAACAGTTAAATATGCAGTTGTGTTTATTTGTAAATCATTTAGTATAATCACACAAATTCTGTGTTTTATATTCAACAATTCTGTGTTCTTTATTTATTTATTGTTCAATACCTGACAAAGCCGGAGATGAAATATCTACATACATCTTATAAGAGTATAATACATTATGTATAATATCAGTTAAAATAAGTGCTTCAACATAGTTAACATTGCTGGAGGTATGCACAAATATTGATAGATGTCTTGTAATGCACTATTGAGGAACCTGCAACCCAAGTTTTTCATTCAGTGCAGAACTACACCACAGTTGTGTAGGCCTATATGATATGTCAATAAACCTTAGAAAATCTTGAAATCTTGAAAGGGATGTGCAAAATAGTCATTACATACAGTCTTTAATTAACAATTAGTAGAGAATAACGAGTAATGAATATACTTTATAGGGATCCTATTAATATCTAATAATAAAAATAATTAAATTCAATAACATGCTTTAACCACCAGGTGTCCCTTTATATCAGCTGTGTACCTTTATGGTGTAAATACAGCCTATCTACCAATTGGATCAAATATAAAAGTGAGCCGAATTAGTGTTGATACTGCAAGGAGACGTATTGTGTGAAAAGAAATGTAAGATGTTGTTTAATGGCTGATATATTTATGATCCACGTCACGTTTTCAGTTCCTCATGTTTGTCTTCTCATCAGGGCTCTATAAATACAGAACTACGGCAAATATGTAATATGTAATGCAGCCGAACCGTGTATTACAATGCCGTTATGTGATGACTTTCAAAGAGAAAAGCAAGCACACTCGGAATAAAGTATTATTATTATTTTTTTTAAATGTTTTCGGTCTGTTTCCGGTATTTGTTAATGACGATGTGCTGTGAGATGTGAGACTGGAATTGCACAGGGGGAAAATAACGTAGGCTATCTTTAGATGCGGATTTTGTTAAACTAATATGTTTAGGCTGTGGACCAACACTATACATTGACGGGGAAGGGGGTAGCAATAAAGATAACACCATTAAACAGTTACACAACATAACAGAAATAATATCGATAGCAGCGTCCCTAGCAACCACCTTGGTAACAATGAAAACGTCGCGATTTCCTGAAGTAATCTTCGTAATAACTAGCAAACTAAAGATCATGTACATCCACTGCACACATAATCTGAAATAACAACTCATATTTCTCGCATCAAATGACATCAAAACGCATTTTAATGGCCAAACTAACTTTAAAATAGGCATTTTCCACCTAGAATAAAACAAAGTTCGGCCATGTTTTCTTTTTCTGCAGGGAGAAATTTGAAGATCATGTGACATAGACGCCAGCCATCGAATGAATGGTGAAAAAAACGGTGTTTGTCAAACAGAGCACATGGTGTAGTCCAAACGATAGCTGGGGATTCTGGGTAGTGTAGTGTCTTCTGCCATCCTTTACTCAGAAAAAACATTTGTTTCTCCGAATCGAAGGGGAAAAATACAAAAGCATTGCACACAATTTAAACCAATCAATGTTGTGTAATTAACAAGGATAATCTGGTGTTTTTTAGTCGATGAGTAGTGCAGATATCACTGTAAAATCAATCGACAGTAAGAGGAGTACTTACTTCCGGGTGTACAATTCTCCGTTATCCAATGGGAATGGACGCTCACATTGCCTTTAAGGGCAGCCGACACAAACGAATGCCGTGCTTCCATGAGCGTCAAATCCCGACTCAGATGGGAATACATTGCAATCAGTTGAAAGCTATTTGCGTCCCTTTATGAAGCTGAAGGAGCCTAGGAGCGTCACAATTGGACGCCACGGACACTGACCAAACGTCGCTATTGGACGCTTAGGGAGTGAGAGTGTGTTGGAGCAGCATAAAAGCATTTACCACAAGGAAGTACAATGTAGCAGCAACGACATATGAAGTGCAGGAGGAGATAAAAGAGCTACATAAAGTGCAAGAGGAGATTCCCCTGTATTAAAGTGCATTTAGCGGTGATTGCACGTCTGTTTGTTGCCCAACCATTCTTTGAGTTGTCCTTTAAAGCTATTGAGAGTGGGACAATCCCGTATCTGAGTTGGGAGGCTATTCCAGAGTGAGCTGCCTTTAATGGAAAGGACAATTTGTCCAAAAGTGGTCCGTCTATGATGAACTTCACAGTCTCCTCTGGTTTCTGACCTAGTGCAGCGTCCAGTGTGTTTTCTGTGGATGAATTCCCATAAGGGAGGAGGGGCCAGTCCATGTAAACATTTATTAAAAAAACACATACTTTTAAAAGACTTAAAATGGTCAAAACTCAAGAAATGGTGTTTTTCAAGGATGGTACAGTGGTGGTATGAATTTGGCTTTCCGTCAAACACCTTGATAGCTCTCTTGTACAGCTGTTCTATTGGTTTCAGGTTTGTGGCACAATCAAACGACCAGTTTGTCAAACAGTGTTCAATGTGGGATAGAATTATACAGTGGAGGCATGACTTTGCAGCATTGACAGTTAAGAAAGGTCTGATTTGTTTAACATTTTAATGTTTAAGTTGAATTTAACGGTATTGGATACTTTCTTGATATGTTTCTTAAAAGTCAAGTTCGAGTCCAGTATAACTCCAAGATACTTGAAGTGGGGGACAAGTTCTATTTCTGCTCCATTTAAAAACACATTAATATGAATATTTAGCATCTCTGTATTGACAAGTGGAGTAAAACTGAATTATAACTTTACTTTTACTATTCTTTTTTGATTTGTTTTTGAGGCTTGGGTTGTTGAGCAAAGCTAAGTTGTTTGACACATAATAATTCACTAGCCCGAAGGTCCCCGCCGACGGGGACCCTGATTTTTGTTATACACACTCACACAAATATTTTTAATATTTTTTTAAGAATCTTTTTTTTTATTTACATTTTTTTTTTTTTTTTTAATGGAATGAATACCTATAGTGATTATTCAATGTAATACAATGATTTTTATAGTCTGGTATCTGAAAAAGGTCAAATGGCACTGATGGGCCAAAATGGGCCCAAATGTGCCCAAAGCTTATTCCGCCTGGACTTTATTTTCATAAACCTCTCTAAAAAGGTCAAATGTCACTTGTTTTGCCTCAATCTTGATACAGGGTACTTATTATATGTTATAATTTGGATTCCTAAAGCTTTTAGGCTACTAACCCATCATTCAAGGTTGGTCTTCACTATAAGTAATGGGTTTTCTTTAGGCGGAGACAGGAATTTACATTTTTTTGCTATGTTCCATCTGAATTTACTCTGACACAGAAACATCTATATTGATTCTGACACTTCTACATCCAACTCACAGATATAACCTTGCTTTGATAACAAACATTATTCATATAAACCTTTTAGAAGTGAAGTTACAGTCATTTGTTCTGGGAATGTCATTTTCGAGCCTGAAACCTGAAAAACAGGCTCGGGGTTTAACAGGTTGTGCCTCGCTGGGATGAGCTCACTTTCATTAGCTCTTTGATTTCAGTTGAGATGTATGTGAACAAACAAATAAAATCGGTGTTGATCATTATTAATGTGTTACATAAAAGAATGATGTAAAGGCCTCCTTTAGTCACATGGGTCTAGTTACAGTAATGAAACAGCTTTCAAGTTTTATGTTTTAATAAACTGTTGACATCATTAGCATTACCATTTATAATTACCCACGTAAGAAATTGTCACGATCTGTCTTTATGGTGTTTTGTCTTGTCTATATCTGTTTTTGGTTTTCTGTCTGCGTTGTGTTTTGTCTTGTTTAGATCTGTCTGTGGTTCCCTGTCGTTAGTTTCCCTGGTGTGTCTGATTACCCGATTGTGTTCACCTGTGGCCCCTGTGTTTTCTCCTCCCTCCTCACCTGTGTCTTGTTTGTGTGATTAGTCTTGTGTGTATTTAAGTTCTGGTTTTTCTGTCTGTCTTTGTCGGTTCGTCTTGTGTATTGGCTTGTCCACGGTGAGTGTTCTGTTCTGTCATTTTCCTTATAGCCTTGAAATAAAGGAATTTCACGTAAATCTGCATTTGGGTCCTACCTGCTTCACACATCGTAACATTACGAACCGACCATTATGGACCCAGCAGACTCAGCCCATTTGATGCGACAGGCGGAATGTCTTGGATACTCTCTGGAGTACATTTTTTATACGTGGAAAGGCGCCTCATCTAGACGGGGTAGAGAGGCTGCATTGAAGGAGGCACGTCAGGAGGTTGCTCGCAAGCCCTGGCTATGGAGCTTGTTGCCCGAGTGGCTTAGGGTTTTCTCCTGTAGCCCTGAGTGCCAGTCTTCATGTTCTGACCCTTTCTTGGGGTCTGGTCTGGCGTTTGGAGGTCCACGAAGCCTCCAAAAGACTCCTAAGAGACGCAAGGCCAGGGTTCCAGCCCCAATTCCGGCTCCAGAACCGGCCTACAAGGCCATGGATCCATGCACCAGTACCGGCCCACGCAGCCATGCTTCCATTCTCCATTACCTGGCTTACACAGCCAGGGTCCAGGCTTCCGCTCCGCACCCAGCAGCAATGGTTCCGACTCCAGAACCGGTCCCCACAGCCATGGTTCCGGCTCCAGAACCGGCCCATGCAGCCATGGTCCCTGCTACAGATCCGGCCCACACAGCCATGGTCCCAGCCCTAGTCATGGCCCCAGCAGCCATGGCTCCGGCCCCAGCAGCCATGGTTTTGGCTTCAGTACCGGCCCCAGTAGCCATGGTCGCAACTCCAGTTTCTGCTCCAGGACTGGCGCTCCGGCTGACGCCAGCTGCCCGTGTCCTGTCGGCATACCGGCCGACTCCAGCACCTCGTCTCCTGTTGGCTCTCCAGCCGACGCCAGCTCCCCGAGTCCTGTCGGCGTACCGGCCAACGCTAGCTCCCCGAGGCCTGTCGGCGTACCGAGCGACTCCAGCACCTCGTCTCCTGCTGGCTCCCCAGCCGACGCCAGCTCCCCGAGTCCTGTCAGCATACCGGCCGACTCCAGCACCTCGTCTCCTGCTGGCTCTCCAGCCGACGCCAGCTCCCCGAGTCCTGTCAGCATACCGGCCGACTCCAGCACCTCGTCTCCTGCTGGCTATCCAGCCGACGCCAGCTCCCCGAGTCCAGTCAGCATACCGGCCGACTACAGCCCCCCGTGTTCTGTTGGCGAACCAACTCTCTCAAGTCACCCCTCCAGTTCCCTCTCGAGTCTCCTCTCGAGTTACCTCTCAAGTCCCCTCTCGAGTCATCTCTCAAGTTTCCTCTCCAGTTCCCTCTCGAGTCTCCTCTCTAGTCCCCTCTCTAGTCCCCTCTCGAGTCCCCTCTCAAGTTCCTACCCAAGTCCCCTCTCAAGTTTCCTCTCAGGTCCCCTTTCGAGTCTCTTCTCGAGTCTCCTCTCAAGTTCCCTCTCAAGTCTCCTCTCGAGTTCCCTCTCAGGTCTCTTCTCAAGACACTTCTCAAGTCCCCTCTCGAGTCATCTCTCAAGTTTCCTCTCCAGTTCCCTCTCGAGTCCCCTCTCGAGTCTCCTTTCAAGTCACCCTTCCAGTTCCCTCTCGAGTCCACTCTCAAGTCTCCTCTCCAGTTCCCTCTCAAGCTACCTCTCAAGTCCCCTCTCAAGTCCCCTCTCAAGTCCCCTCTCGAGTTCCCTCTCAGGTCCCATCTCGAGTCCCTTTTCGAGTCCTCTCTCGAGTTCCCTCTCGAGTCTCCTCTCGAGTCCCCTCTCGAGTCCCCTCTCGAGTTCCCTCTCGAGGTCCCCTCTCGAGTCCCCTCTCAAGTCTCTTTTCGAGTCTCTTCTCGGGTCCCCTCTCAAGTCCCCTCTCGAGTCCCCTCTCGAGTTCCCTCTCAAGTCTCCTCTCGAGTCTCCTCTCGAGTTCCCTCTCGAGTCTCCTCTCGAGTTCCCTCTCGAGTCATCTCTCGAATTCCCTCTCAAGTCACTGCTCGAGTTCCCTCTCGAGCCCTCTCTCGAGTCCCAACTCCATGTCCTGAGCCGTTGGAGGTCCCGCAGACTGCTCTTCTGCTGGGGGTCCTGCCAACCCCATGTCCTGAGCCGTTGGAGGTCCCGCAGACTGCTCGTCTGCCGGGGGTCCTGCCAACTCCATGTCCTGTGCCGTTGGAGGCCCCGCCGACTACTCTTCTGCCGGGGATCCTGCCTACCCTGTGTCCTGTGCCGTTGGAGGCCCCGCCGACTACTCTTCTGCCGGGGGTCCTGCCATCCCTGTGTCCTGTGCCGTTGGAGGTCCCGCCGTCTACTCTCCTGCCAGGGGTCCTGCCAGTCCTGTGTCCTGTGCCGTTGGAGGCCCCGCCGACAACTCTCCTGCCGGGGGTCCTGCCAATCCTGTGTCCTGTGCCTTTGGAGGCCCCGCCGACTACTCTCCTGCCGGGGGTCCTGCCAATCCTATGTCCTGTGCCTTTGGAGGCCCCGCCGACTACTCTCCTGCCGGGGGTCCTGCCAACCCTGTGTCCTGTGCCGTTGGAGGCCCCGCCGACTGCTTTCCTGCCGGGGGTCCTGCCAACCCTGTGTCCTGTTTCGTTGGAGGCCTCGACATTACATGTCTCGCCGGGGGTCCTGCCAACTCCTTGTCCTCTTCCGTGGGGAATCTTGCCGACAACTGTCCCACCGGCTCTGGTTACTGTCCGGTCAACACCGGCTCCTGCCCGGTCCCCTGAGAGCTGTGGTCTTCGCCCCTCCTCGAACTCTGCCTTGCCCCCGGGCCGTCCGCCCGAGAACCCCTTTTTGAACTCTGCTTTGCCCCCGGGCCGTCCGCCCGAGATCCCTTCCTGGTCCTCTGCTTTGCCCCCGGGCCGTCCGCCCGAGATCCCTTCCTGGTCCTCTGCTGTGCCCCTGGGTTGTCAGCCCAGACCCGTCCTCCGGACCCCCTCCACTCACCCTGGTGGCCCTAGTTTTGTGGGTGTGTCTGATTACCCGATTGTGTTCACCTGTGGCCCCTGTGTTTTCTCCTCCCTCCTCACCTGTGTCTTGTTTGTGTGATTAGTCTTGTGTGTATTTAAGTTCTGGTTTTTCTGTCTGTCTTTGTCGGTTCGTCTTGTGTATTGGCTTGTCCACGGTGAGTGTTCTGTTCTGTCATTTTCCTTATGGCCTTGAAATAAAGGAATTTCACGTAAATCTGCATTTGGGTCCTACCTGCTTCACACATCGTAACAAAAATGGTGTTATGGTGCCAGTCAGTACTATAAAATGCGCTCTAGCAGGATGAATTAAGACCATATAGTCATTTAAAAGATACATTAATGGGGGTTTCTGTGTGAGAACAAAACTATGTTTTGTGTTTGTCTAGTTTGACCTCTTGATAGAATCAAGTATAAAAACCAAATATCTGCTCTGCATTTACAATTGTTTGGTCAGTATGAAAATCAACCAAGAGGATGAAGTGTAGATCAAAGCAAACAACACATGGATGTTGGACAACTTTTCCAGCTTTGTTATTGTGAAATTCTGTTTCACAAGAGACACAACAAGCATAATGTCCTCAAACCTTAATCCTTTCCTCCATTCTTTTTTCTTCCTTCTCTTCTTTCCCAGTTCAAAGAAAGTTTAAAACAAGCCCAATTTCTCTGATCTCGATCCACATATAAACAGTTTCTGCCTCACCACTGTACTGCTACTCTTTCCCCATCCATTTCCTTTTGAACAGGGCTTCTCTTTGTTTGTACTCCCCCTCATTTCCCCCTTCTCAATAAATTCACCCTGAGTTGAAAATAAATACACATCAGACCACCTTACTAATACTGAGTTGACCCTTACAAATAATCCCTCTTCTCCTTTTTCCTACAACTCCTTGACAAAATGAATGAAATAAATAAAGCTGACATCTTTACTCTGGATTCACCTGGTTTATATCATAAGAACCCATTTCTTATACTCTATATGTACACTTCTTTTTTAACCAAGACCATCTGTGAAAATGAGAAAGTGTGTGCAGGGGAGAGAGCCCATCGTTGAACCTTGTATTAAAATGTTGTTCTTGCTTCAACTATAAATAAATAAATAAACAAAACCTTTCTTTACTGTCATCTTATCGTCTCCCAAATCGTTCTCTTTTTATCCTCTTTCTTCTAACTTTATATAATGTTGCAAAATCCCCAAAGACTCTCAAACAAACAGACTTTTCGTCTCCTCAAGGCCATCCTTCTTCTGTAACAAAGCTGATAACCTCCGATCTGGTGGTTCCAACATTGGTTAACAGTCTTAAGTAGACTCTGAGTGTCCGGAACAGATGAGTATGAAATAAGGAATGCCAAAAAGGCCAAAATATTTGTCTGAAAAGATGCAGCTGTGAACACTTCCCTGAGTAAGACTGTCATTTACTGTTAAGAAACAACATAGTCAATTTTAAACCCATATTCAATGCTACAAAAACATGTGCATTAGTCATTGTGTGTTTCAGATAATTCCATGTTCAGTGAATACATCTGCATAACGGTGATTCGGCTGCACAACATTTTAAAAAGACCCAAATCGACATCTTGTTTGTGTTTTAAAAGATATGAAAGTCTCGCCAAATGTTATAAAAAGTCCCTTTTTTCACAAATATCATATACATTTCAAATAGATTTCCTATTTTGTAACAAAGTTTTTTTTTTCATGTGTTTACCACCTAGCGCCTCGTATCATCACCTTATTGGAGACAGTGGATATACTTCTGGATCACAATGCCACCTTCATCTGTGAGGTGGAGTCCCGTCCCCCTGCTGACATCACTTGGACTAAGAATAACCACCCAATAATGTAAGTTCACATGATGGCTGCACCATTAACTCACCTTTAGTTACTTACTTTGGCAATCACAAAGGCTAGGTTATACGGCCTGTCCACACGGCGGCGTGCGTTGAAGCTTCAACGCTTCTGCCCATTCACTTTGAATGGGGTGACGTCCCGCTTCGCCGAACTGCATTGTGGGAGCGTCGCTACGCTTTGCTCGCGTTGCTCGCTTCAAAAGTTGAGCATTGTTCAACTTTTGAAGCTTCGACGGAAGCGTCAGCCAATCAAATCATATGCCAGTACAAGCTCTAGCCAATCAAACCGCGTGCTTGTGTGTCCGGGGCGGGAGATTCATGTGATTGGTTGTTGGTCGAGTTTCAGACACGCCCGCCGGCAAGCTTCACCGCACGCTGCCATGTGGACGCTGCGTTAGGGTTAGTGAGATGAAATTAGCTGATTTGTTGCCGAGCAAAATGCTGACAATAAAGCAATTTTTTATGTTAATGATGTCCACTTTATTAGTTGGTAAAATGCTACTAACATTAGCTGCTATGCTGACCATCACACTACCAATATTTGAAAAGGTATTTGTTTAAGTATAGCTGCAAATGTTGGAATTGTAGCTACATACACAGCATATAAATGGATTTTGTTTATATTGGATGATTTTCAAAAATAAGTCTTTCTTAATATTCACTTAATTTCACAGTCACTCTCTCATTTTTGTCCTACCAGGTACTATGACACCCGGTACATTACAAGGGAGCATGGGCAGATGCTAAGCATTCCTCGCGTAAGAGATACAGACAATGGAGAGTACTGCTGCATCGCCAGTAACGGCATTGGAGAGGCGGCCAAAAGCTGTGGAGCTCTGCAGCTAAAGATGAGTATGTCTGTCTTTTTTTTTCAAGATTCTATATATTCATATTCCAATCACAGTAGCATTGAAACACAAGGCTAAATGTATCTTGTCTGTCTTTCCAACAGAGCCACAGATCAAACGCCACCCTACCAATGTAACCCTATTGGTAGAATCCAAAGCAGTGCTGCCCTGTGTTACCCTCGGCAACCCCAAACCAGATGTCACATGGCTCAAAGATGATGAGCTTATCAAAGTATGCCATCCTTTTTTAAACATACTATATATAAAGGACTCTGACATCCCTCATCTTGGCTTGGTTTATAGTGTCCCACAGTATTACATTTAAAATAGTGAAAATCAGTTCTTTCTTTAATACTATTTCAAAAATGGTCTCATCTCTCCCAGATAAGTGACCGTGTTACCGTTCTTGACTACGGTGCGTTAAAGATCCATAACATCCAGAAGCAGGATGCAGGACAGTATCGCTGCGTGGCCAGGAATAGCTTTGGTTTGGCCTTCTCAAAGCCTGTCACCATAGAGGTCCAGGGTATGTATTTTAACCTGGTTTCACTTTCTACGTCTTATACAGTATGTAAAAACTGTACTGTATGTTGAGCCGGAGGAATATAGTAGTTTGGTTGCAATATATGTATGTGAATGTGTGTCTACACTGTGTGTTTGTGTGTGTTTAGCTCCAGCACGAATCCTACGGGTTCCTAAGGAGAAGCGAGTAGCCTATGGCAGCCAGATTTCCCTGGAATGTAACGCCACAGGAAATCCGATCCCTACCATCACCTGGCTCGAAAGTGGGAATACTGTGAGTGTTCAAGTTCAGTGTGTAGTGTAAAATCACATTTTTGTGGGGTTTGCCCAATATGGGTATCGAGATGTTCGTTGACTGATGCTGTGTTTTAGCTGAATCCATTGTAAATCTACAAATGTATCTCTATCAGGGTCTTAAAACCTCTAAACCACATAATAAAAGACTCTAAAGCTTTGAATGTTTGTGATCAAATCCAAACAAAACAACAATATTCATGGTGGTAGCTCTATCCATCGTGTCTATGCCCAGTCCTCAGTCTCTCATAAATGCTTGCGATCTCACTGGGAATATTGTTGTCTCTTTTACAATGGTTGGGTTGGCTCAAATGTAATTTACCACAGCCAGCATCAGAGACATTTTTATCACGTAGCTGACATTGTGACACATTGTCAGCCAGAAGGGTCTTACATAATGGGAAATCACTGACAATAACAGAGCAGATAGTCTGGAAAGCCAACATGCATTGCAGTCCAATACAATACTCAAATAAAGTTGACTAAATTAAGCCTTCATATTCACAGGGCAAAAATCCTGAACCTACTCAGCATCTAGTTTATCAAATTAGCTAGCAATCCAAAGAATAGAAGCAGGTCTAAAGAAACAACATTAGCTAGCTAGCGCCTAGCTACACATCACCATTATATTATCTAGCGTCGAGCTACACATCACCATTAGGTATTTAGTGTTCCATTTGGCGGTCTACAGAAGCAACACACTCCAGTTTAGAGTAGTGGAAGCTAAATTATGTCTTTGTCTTTTGAGTTGACCGCTCCCCCCCAAAAAAACGGATAAAGTCCTCTATGCAATCAATATATTACGACCCCTGGTGGCGACAGTAGCAAAGGAGGAAGTCAGGTGACATATGAATAACAACAAAGTACACATAGGAGAAAGGTCAGGGAAGAATGTGAGGACTTGTTGAAAGATATGGACACAAGATGTGTGCAAATGTATTTAGTTTCCTATCCATGTGAGCATGATTTAAGTGGGGGGGGCCTAACCTCCTCTATGGGGGTCCGGGGGCATGCTCCCCCAGGAAGATTTTTTTTTTAATGTTGAAGTTAAAAGCATCAATCTGGATGCACTTTGGGAGCAATATTAGGAGATCTATGGATACATCTCTCAACACCCATATGAAACAGAACTGGAAGCAGATTTATTTTTCTTTATGAATATTTGACAAATCACTCCCCTTTCAAACTGTATTCTTCTTTATTAATAACAACTTTTTTTTACTGTCATATAGTATTTTATACCTGTTTACTTTATTCTCTTATTTTTTTATAACTATAATGATCATATAAAGATGCGCCTTTACCTCACTGGTTGTAGAAAAAGCTTCTTATATTCATTAGCATAGCTAGCTAACCCGATGCTAATAACAACAAAGTTATTGACTGTATGATCAGTATCACAGATGAACAGATCGCCACTGGGCTTTCAACTAAAGACACAGCCACGCAAAAACTGTGGCATGTGTACAGCTCCTTATGGGTACTGCAATTTCTGAAGTGCTCGAGTGGCTTTCTGGTGCTCTCTGTCAGAACTACACCCCTGTCAGTGGAGACATATACCACGTGATGACACGTTAGGCTCGTGCTGTGTTCAAGGACCCTGACCGTGGCCAGGAAAAACAGGTATTCGCTTGTTTAATTTTTTTGCGGTCTAGATTTCTTACATTTTTTTCTTTTTTGCGTGTGTTTATAAATTACCTCGAGGGCCGTACCAAATTGTCTTGCGGGCCGTATACGGGCCGGAGGTTCCCCACCCCTGCTTTAAAGGATTGTTTTCCATTTAGCTAATACACATTGTTATCAGCTTTAATTGGATTGCCTTTTCAAAGGGAGCCAGTGAGGTCTTGAGGGTCTTGAAAATCTGACTAGATGGATGTACAGCCCATCCATGTAAGGTGGCCCATGTTTAATTAACATCTGTAACAGAGCGCTGATTTGTTATTGAAGTCATACAAATAAATATAACAGTAGGAGAGACAGTATACATGTACCTGCTGATAACATTGTTTAAACAAGCAACAGAACTGAAACAGATTTGTTACCAACAGTGCCAAATGTCCAATTGCCAAGAAGCGTGCTCAGTTTATTCCTCTAGTAATTATGTTCGAACATGTGAGTCATTGCGATTGTTTAGTTTTAACCCCCCTTGCAGTTGAAACAACATGCAATACTTTTTGGGACATCAGGAGAACGCATTATTCACAACTCGTGCCAAGTGCGTTTTTTTTATTCTTGTTTTTTTTAAAACACCAGGACAGTGAGTTTGCGACTTCCTGTAGACCCTAATGACGAAAAATCAGACCAAAGAAGAAATACATACAGCTCTATTAAAATTTGAGTTGTCGTGGTTGAAATTATATTCTTGACCCTCTTAAGAATGTTAAACAGGACTTTTTTTTCAGTCAGGCAAATAAGCAAGCGCACATTTATAATGTGTTCCATTGCGGGCAGACATACACTGCATAACGTCTGGGTATGTAATAGTCTTGGGTGCTAACTACAATGTGATTACAGGCCCATAATACTTGTAAGTAAAGTGTGAGTGTGAGTGTGAGTGTGAGTGTGAGTGTGAGTGTGAGTGTGAGTGTGTGTGTGTGTGTGTGTGTGTGTGTGTGTGTGTGTGTGTGTGTGTGTGTGTGTGTGTGTGTGTGTGTGTGTGTGTGTGTGTATGTGTTAACTTGACTGTGTGAGCTGCTTTCCTGGTAGATTAAGGTAATTAATTTCTGGATCAAGCTCGTCCAAAAAACAAGCAGTCATACATAACTTTAAATATAGATATGTCGCATATCAGCACCCACACACACAAACACTACAGACTGACATATCATAAATAGATATATGCAGGCATTGTGAGTTGATACAGAGACTAAAACAAACACAGACATTGTAGGTCATTACATTCGTACAGTGTGAATACCAGGGAATTTTTAAATAATTTAAATGTTCACGAGTGGTTATATTAATGCCTGACACATAGTGTTCTGTGGGCACTTCATTTATCAGCTCAACACCCATGATCCTGTGATATACTTAGTGTATGAACACTCTAGACCAGGGGTCTCCAACCTTTCTCCACCTGAGAGCTACTTTGAAAAAATGAAAGTGGCCAAGAGCTACTTGCATCGCATCGCTTACATTTATTCACATAGCACTCATCAGTTGAATTAAGCTACTTTTGTGTGAAATTGCAACACCCAAAGCTTATCTAAAATCTTAACTTCACATCAAGGTCCAAGAAAACGACAATTTCTCACATATTAATATGGACAACATAGTAAGTACTTCACTGAAGATTCACATACATGTCCAAGAGCAAATTACAATGTTTTCACTTCTTATTATGGCCCACATAGTAAATACATCGCCTTAATAACCACCTTGCAAGCATCTTATGGCACGTGTGTCAAATAAGTGCATTCACTCTTTTTTACAGTTAGTGAGATGACTGGCGCTGCATGGAGTCTACCATACATGTATGCTGGACCCACTTAGGTTCACTCTAATGGAGTCATTTAATGTTCATCAGTCGGTCTTGTTCTGTATTTAGATTTCATTCATGCCAGAAAAAGCTGCTTCACAAAGGTCTGTAGAACAGAGCCACATAAAGCAGACAGGTTCAGTGCTGCTTGGTGATGTTCTTATAGTTTTCTGGGTCTAAGGCTCCAGAAATGTTGTGAGTTTTGCTGAGACTTAAGCTGAACATGATTTTGGAGATGTATAACCTCCATCTCCACAGGATTGACACTGAACAGTGCAGCCATCTTTTCTTCTTCTTCGTGTTGACATGAAATTATAATAAATGAATTGTATAGGTCTAGCCTCCCTATATCTGTGTGACATTTTTCCATCCTCAAAAACAAAAAACTAATACTTCTGCAGTCTAGCTGCAGCTTCTAGCAACGGTCTTCTGTTAAAAAAAGGACACTGAATGTCTTGAATGAGGCATCACACACATGATTTGAGTCTGAACACAGCAGACTGTGTTACATAAGCATTATTAACAAAAAATAGTGCATGTGGGTGCAGGGGTTTCACAACTACCAATATTTACTAGTCGACTATTTTTCAAAATAGCAGTCGACTAGTCGACTAGTCGTTGCGTCATAATAAAGACACACAAAGAGAGGTGTTCAACTGTATTTTATTTTAAATGTGTGTGACATGGCTGAGTAAATAACAAACAGTGCCTTAGTACATAACAAACAGTGACTTCGTAAATAAGAAACGGTAACTGGACTCACCAAAATGTACAGCAAAAAACTCGCAAACTTAAATGCCACGTAAATCCATTGCGCAACACATTATTCGCTGTCCTCCGCGAATTTCGCAGCACTCTGGATTTTATCTCCCAGGTGTCTGTGATGTAGTGGGCAGTTATGGTGATGTATGAATCCATGGTGCAAGATGTCCACAGATCAGTGGTTAGTGAGACACTTTTATCTTGCATCTCATTGGCAATCCTGGCTTTCACAGTGTTGTACTGTAGCATGATGTTGCTCCAAAGTGTAGCATGCGACGGGATCTTATAGCCTGGCTCGAAAAACTTCATAATGTCCCTGAAGCCTTCTCCGGAAAGGGCAGAAAGTGGTCGAACATCCTTGACGACAAAGTTGATAAGCAAGTCTGTTATCTGCTGTCTTCTTTTGTCCGTAACGGGGCGCTTGGAAAAATCAATAATGCTCGTCTGTCTCTGTCCAGTGCTGACGGCGGTCCGTTGCTCACTGGTGCTGCTAGCATTACTGCTAGTGCTAGCTGTCGGCAGCGGGTGTTTCATTTTTAGGTGGTTGCGCATAGCAGAAGTATTTTTGTTGTACTTTAGTACAGATGTACACAACTGACACTTAACTGTGGAGTTGGTTACGTCTTCTTTGAAGTACTGCCATACATATGAATGTCGGACGTTTTTTGGAGCATTTTGCGGCACCTCGTTCACCTCCATTTTGTTCACGACTAGTTGACTAGGGCCTACAGCGCCGACTAGTGGTAAAGGTAGTCGACTAGTCGACTAGTCGATTAGTTGGTGAAACCCCTAGGGTGCACACTTACATTCTCTGTCTTACTGTTGCATGAATCCCATGAATGTATGAGATTAAGTTAGCTTCATTATATCTCAATCAGTGATTAAGTGAATAATAAAGTTTCTATCAGGTCACTATCAGCCTGTCACTCATTATTTTCAGGGAGGGGGCGGGGTTTGGAGGAACGGAGAGGAGAGGGTGATCGCGGAAGCTTTCTTCCTGCCTTCACAAACTTTACACACGTATTTATGAACTGAAAATACTAATAGCAAGAGGACATTCATACTCTGCAATCCAAGACTTGACATGACGATAACGAGTGTTTTTCAAAAACACAAATCCCTCCATGTGTGTCTCTGAGCCGCAGCGACGCGGCCTGATTCAGAGCGGGTCATTCTGTCGTTGGTTCTGACTGGTGCTGCTGGAGAAAGCAGACTGCTCCGTGTGTGGTGTCGCTGTGCCGCTGTCACGTCTGTTCCTTCCTTGATCTCTGCGTCACCGACACATTTGATATTCGTGTGACAGAAACAATTCTAAAATAAAAACACTTTATTGTCCGGCCGCGGCCGAAAAATCAAGAAGCAACGTTACTACGCTATAATCGATAATCGAGTGGCGAGCTACTGAAAAGCTGCCCGCGAGCTACCGGTAGCTCGCGATCGACGTGTTGGAGACCCCTGCTCTAGACATTAGATCAACAATTTTTATTTATTTCTAATTTCATCATCTGTACTGAACTCAATTATGCATTACCGAAGCATTGGTGGGAATCAAATCGAACAGCAAAAAAAAGGCAGTGAATATTAGACCTAAATGTATGAGGTGGCCGGATAACACAACGCTAAATAAATCATAATGTTGTAGCAATAGGAAACGGTTTCATAACATGTTTGGCATGAAAGCTTTATACTGATAATATAGAATGTCGAAAGGGCCACTGTAGCTCAGTTGGTCCTCAAGCGGAGGACCAGGGTTTGAATCTGGCCGTGGACCATGTTCAGTGTGTCTTCCCACTATAGCTTTCACTCAAAAGACACTGGTTGCCCAAAAAATTCAAAAGGAAAAAAAGAGACCACTCCCAATTGTTCTTAAATCTCAATCTAATTACTATCTCATTACAAGTATGACAGCCATTCCATTCCAGTGTATTTTGTATTCCAACCCAGAGGCATTTTGACAGTAGTTTATAGAATAACATATATTTTTTAATTTTACTCAAAAATATATTTATAAATAGTAAAACCAGAGAAACTGATAATGCTGCACTGCAGTGGTCTCTTAATTGTATTACAGAGCTATATACATATACTGTAGAACAGCTGGTTCTCAACTGGTCAGGCCTCGGGACCCACTTTTTCGTTAGTCAATAGATCGCGACCCAACATTTTGAACCACTAAAATCTATTCAACAAAAAATCCTGCAGTAATACGCATACAATATTAATTAAAGTGAAGTACAGTGCATATATCCCTTATATCCCTTCACAGAACAAAATAATGCTTTTAAATCAGGTTTAATGAGATGATCAGGGCCGTATTAACCATATGGGCAACCTGGGCAAGTGCCCAGGGGCCCTTGAGCAAAGAGGGCCCTCAGTGACAAGATTAAAAAATATATATATATTTATTATTATTTTATTATTTCGGGCACAACCTCACTCATCATACATTGTTTTTAAATGACACTCACTCTTCGCTATAAATAACACAGCTTTTCTATAGGGTCAAATTCATATATTTTCTAAACCGTCTCTGTACTGTAGGTCTCACTATGTATGCGCTCAAATGTATTACTACGCGGCGGCGGTGTAAAGCCGAATCACAGCCCCACCCTCACTCATGTCACATTTTGTCACGTGAGCAGAGAAAATGGATGGTGCCGGTAGCCAAACGCCCAGCGGGGCTGCGAAAAGAAAGACAAAGAAGAGAGAGTGGCGGCTGCATTAAAAAATGTGCCAACAATAAATAGCTTTTTCAAAAAAGCAAAAAGTGACGAAATAGGCCAGCAACAACCACAAGGAACAGTGGCGGCGGTCACGGAGGATGTTGTTGAGCTAGCGAGCAATGTTAGCCTTGAACCTAGCATGCTAACGCAGCAGCGAGTAGAAGAGGAAGATAAAGATGAAGACGAGCCTGACGAGGACGTCACAGAGCAGGGTGAAGGTTCGAGTTCATCGGAAGTTCCCTGTGTCTCTCAGGACCCTGCACAATGGGGATTAATTGCTGGAAATGTCCGGGAGGAGACTTTGATGAAAAGGTTTCATACTTTCATAATCGGGCAACGAAGTATCCAGCATCTCGGAGGGAGACCGATGCTAGCGGCCGGACACGCTCACTGACCAATGATATGCTGACCAGACAGCTTCACAATGGAGAAATCGTTCAACGCGATTGGATTATTTATTCTCCATCTACCGGAGCAATTTATTGTTTTGCCTGCAAACTTGTATCCACTCACAGCCACAGTAATGCATTTGTTCTCGGCTTTAGTGATTGGAAGCATCCCGAGAGGATAACGGAACATGAGACGAGTGGTGAGCACAGAAAATGCATACTTTCACTTATGCATCGCACTAAACTCATGGGCACTGTGGATGCTTCTCTAGGGATGCAGGTCGACACAGAAAGTCAGTACTGGAAGGATGTATTGAGACGTGTAGTTGCGGTGATTAAATTCTTGAGTGAGAGGGGGCTTCCTTTCCGGGGAAATGACGAACTTTTAGGATCCGCACATAACGGGAACTACCTGGGAATCCTGGAGCTGCTCGCGCAGTTTGATCCATTTTTAAAGGATCATTTGCAGAAGTTTGGCCAGAAGGGACGTGGTAGGACTTCATACTTGTCATCAACTATCTGTGAGGAGTTTATTGGTTTGATGGGTGACAGAACAAAGGAAGCAATAGCAACAGAACTACAGCGAGCAAGGTATTTCTCTGTCATCGTAGATTCTACACCTGACATGTCTCACGTCGACCAATTAACTTTCGTTTTCCGATTTGTGAGTGAGAAAGGAAAAGTCATTGAGAGATTTATTGGATTTGAACCCATTCACAGTCACACTGGGTCAAGTCTGGCTGACTGCGTGATGAAGATGGTCATTGATATGGGGCTGGATCTCTCAAACTGCCGTGGCCAGGCTTATGACAACGCATCCAACATGTCAGGAAAATATAATGGGCTGCAAGCTCATCTCAAGAAAAGCAACCCACTCATACATTACATTCCGTGCGCAGCACACTCCTTGAATTCGGTTGGTGTCAACTGTGTTGAAAGTAGTTGTCGTGAAGCAAGCCAGTTTTTTGATATACCTCAAGCACTTTATGCTTTTTGCTCTGCTTCTACCCACCAATGGAATAAAGTGGTCACTGAAAACATCACACTGAAGCTAAAATCTCTCTCCTGTACAAGATGGAGCTGCAGAGGAGACTCCACAAGAGCTCTTTGTGAGAATTACACTGCAATAAGAGGGGCTTTACAAATGTTGGCGGCTGATGACGAAGAGTGCCAGGACACACGGCGAGAGGCCTCTGCGCTGTGTGGCAAACTTGGGAAACTAGAGACTGCTGACAATATTTTGGAACACTGTACTGCACCAATTCAAGCTTACGAGCACTGGCTTGCAAAAGAAAGACATTGACCTAATGACAGCTGTGCGACTTTTGGAATCGCTGCGCACTTATGTTGCATCACTACGAGGGACATGTTCAGACTTTGAGACATCTGCCCGGGCCATCACCGGCGTGACACAGACATACCAGCACGAGACTCACCGTGTTGGTAAAAGACGAGTATTTGATGACGAGACAGTGAAGCACGAGGTGGTACTGACTGGCAGTACAAAATTCCAGGTTGAGACATTCAATGTCATTATTGACAGATTGCTCTCAGGACTTAGCAAACGCCTGGATGCATACAAAGTCATAAATGATCACTTTGGAGTCCTATTTGACATGTGCTGTGATGACACTGATCTCCGCAGACGGGCCAATATTCTCTCCTCATCATATCCTACTGATATGCAGACAGACTGCAGGTGGTGCTAAAACATGGACTACAGACAACATTCCCCAATATTTTTGTTGCGCTCAGGATTTTTCTCACACTCCCTGTAACCAACTGCGAGGGTGAGAGGTCCTTTTCACAGCTTAAACGCATCAAAAATGAACTTCGGACAACCATGGCTCAGAAGAGACTTTCAGCCCTTTCTTTGATGGCCATCGAGTCTGATCTTGTGAGAGATCTGGATTTTGATGACCTAATCACAGACTTTTCAAAGAGAAAGGCAAGGAAGAAACACTTCTAAAAGGTAAGACCCACTGTCTCTCATACACTCATTCATTCACTCTCTCTCTCTCACACACACGCTCTCTCTCTCACACACACGCTCACTCTCTCACACACACGCTCACTCTCTCACACACACACACACACACACACACACACACACACACACACACACACACACACACACACACACACACACACACACACACACACACACACACACACACACACACACACACACACACACACACACACACACACACACACACACACTATCTTCCATCACATATACTGATCACTTAGTTGAGCAACCACACCATTTCACTACATATTATACTTTTGTAACTCTCAATGTTTGTAACTAATAAAACTCCTCGTGTACGTGTACAGTAGTGATGGGAATTCCGGCTCTTCTTGGTGAGCCGGATCATTTGGCTCGGCTCACCAAGAAGAGCCGGCTCTTTCGGCTCCCAAACGGCTCTTCAGTTTACCACATATTAGGCCTATACCTTTTAATTAAATCAAATGTAGCCCTGTTTTGACTAATGATTTATATGTGTACACATATATCACTTAAATTATTCAATACATCCTTTGTACTGAAGTATTTAAAAGTAAAAATTACATGTTTAATATAAATGATTTGCTGTGGCCAATTGTTTTCATTGCATTTACAGACCCGTGTAACTCTCTGATACCACCCAATGAATTCATTGCCTTGCTTGTAGAAACACAAAACAGATAGCAACACCTATAAAAACTATTTAAAAAAAAGGGGCTACTGTATCGACCTATATAAAGTATATAAATATAGTTATTTTTTTCAAAATACCAAAAAGATCCTGCATTTTAGCCATGCCTCATTTCGCTCTATTTGCTCTTGCCAGCGCTGTTTTTGCAGGGGGCTGATTCTGTGAGCTGCAGCTGACCACGCCCCCCTGCAGGAGAGGGGAGCGTGCTTTGAGATCAGCTGCTGGGCTGTCAGAAGAGGGGCAGACAAATAGATCTCCGTCCTCCGTGTTTTATTCTTATAGAAGTAAGAAGAGAAGTAATGTGGCAGAAACCCTCCTTTTTACGCAGCGGTCCAGACATAGACATCAAACGGCGACACATATTCAGTTGCCAGTTACTTTGGCATTAGGGCAGGGATATCTAGATACTTTCCAAGGTCTGACATCATGAATTGTGCTACTTTTAAAGCAAGGAACGATGTTTTTAAATCTGTAATCAAAAAGCTCCTCAAAAACACTATCGAAGCAGTTCCTGCCGTTGTTACGTTAGTTCAAACAGTAACAAAGGACTACTTTTCTTAGCGGATGCATGTTAATTTAAATCAATACATAAAACTCTTTTTTAAATCAATAAAATCATTTTCTAAATCCATACAAGCATTTCAATTAATATTGGGAGTCATGTCGTTACTTTGTTGAGAATGTGGCCATGTGTAATAAGCGGGATAATGTGCACATTGCACATCGCATAATGTGCCTTCATGCCGATCTAGATCCCTCCGCAAAAAAATAAATAAACGGCTCGTTCGCGGGCGAGAGCCGGCTCCCGTCGTTCACTTAAAAGAGCCGGCTCTTTGAGCCGGCTCGTTCGCGACCGACACATCACTAGTGTACAGCCAGCCAGTCATATTTTGGCATTAAGTCGGGTGCTACTCTGAGGTTTTGAGTGATATTACCTAGGTATTCCTGAGCCATACACTGTCTTGGAATCGTATCCATTGTATTTTGTCTTGTGATGTTTGACTAAAAGGGCAAAAGGCTAGACCTACTTTGGTTGAACTATGTGGCTGCGTCCCTACTTTTGACAAATAGGTGTGCGATTTGACATGCCAGATTGACTGAAAATTCTAAATATTGGTCATGTTGGTAGGATTGGGTAGGCATGGTGTTACTTGTTGGGTTGGGGGGGGGCCATGAGCGCTCAGTGCCCAGGGGCCCCTGCAGGTACTAATCCGGCCCTGGAGATGATGAAATCAAAGCTGAACTTTATAACATAAAAAGGCACACGTGCTGAAAACCCAACCCCAGAAGGGGGGTCTGGGGGGATTCTCCTCCAGGAGATTTTTTGAAATACTAACTAGTTTATATAAACTACCCATTCTGGTACACTCTGAGAAGAAAATAAATAGATGTATTACGACGTATTAATAATATTTTATGCCATTGTTTGTTTTTCACTTTGTTCTGACAGCTGAACTTGCTGCTCCACACAGAGAGAAGAGCAAAGAGGAGATAGTCCGTGTGAAATACTTTAAATTGTGGGTAAGGGTAGATAGCCCCCATTGTTCTGTGACCTGTCAATCATCAAACCGGGGGTCATATTTCATTATGTGATCATTTTTATCTGAAGTTGTAACCATGGATGTATAAAGAATAGTTCTACCGCAAAGTTATTCTCTGTGGGGACTTCCGGCAACAATCTTGATTCTGATTGGCCAGAAGACTCGAAAAAACATCAACAAAGATGTTTTATTGAGAGATGATCACTTCGTGACAGAAGTTTTCAAAACCGTTTATGGTCTCTGGTACTTTCAGTCCAACGCCCACTGCATGCACAGCGTTAGAAAATCTGGTCTTCAAAATAAGAGGTTGAATTTTTCCCCCCAAAAAAAAAAAAAAAGGAATTTTCATTTTTTTCCATTTTTACTTTTTTTCACTCACAAATCTGCGACCCACCAGTTGAGAACCACTGCTGTAGAATGTCAATGTTGTGATTTCAGGCTGTTCTGCTGCCCCCTAGTGGACTGAACATGTATCTTTAATGCAAGGGGGGATCATTTTGTACGTTATATTATAAAACAATTGTGATGTATATTTGCCCTTGCATGATGACCTGGTTCGTCTGTGATATAATTGTTTTCTTTATGTAGATCTCAGGTGCATCGGTCGAAGAGACTTTGATAGGAGAGGTGATCCTGTCTGTTCTTAAAGTGACGGTGAATAAGCCAGCTTTGTTTACATGTCTGGCCGCTAACCGACACAACTCTGGAGCTAACACTGTCAAGGCATCTGCTAAAGTCACTGTCGCAGGTACTCACCCTTTTTCATCTCCATTCCAAAATGACAGTCATAGAAACGTGTAGCTCTTACGTCTGTGTGTCTGGGGGTTGTGTCTGCTTTGTCTTGAGTTATCTTAGCTGTCATTTATATTAGTTGTGTTTAGCTTCAGCTGTTGGTTGTGCCCCCCATTTGGTTGCTACCTCAGACACACTTGCCACCCATGACCCCAGTCCTCTTAAACAAACACCCACACATGCCTTGTTCCCTGACCACACACACTGCCCTCCACCTGGTTGTCCCTCTCCATCCTCACAGATAGCTGTCTTCGTAAGAGAAGCACAATGGATAGTTTTCTCTTCCAACAGAAACTAATTGTTGCCTTTTTTCCTACTCTCTTCACCCATTTCCTCATACTTGCGTGTCTCCAACCAACGTCTTACGGATATTGCCACTTCCCCATAGAGTGGAGGTAAGAGAAATGTGCCTTTTTAAAACTCTCAATGTACTCTTTCTTTATTTACTGTAGTCAAAGTGCTAGTCCATGTGACAGTCCATGTGTTTCATAAAAATGACACGGCACATTACCTGCCAGTGAATCCTATACAGGCACTGTAACAATCTTTATTTAAAGAACCTAAGTGCTGTTTCTTCCTCTGGGTCAGCTGAAGACAATACACGTTTTAGCTCTGGCAATAAACTGCATTGTGGCCCGTCAGTCACCCATATGTGAGCTGAATTTGAACTTTGCACCCCCAAATCCCACATCTGGACTATGTACTGTAAATGCAGAAAGAAACAGAGGGAGATAAAGATAGAGAGGTAGGAGAGAGAGAATAAATGGAAATGTTGGCCTTGTGTCCCGTTGAGATTTTCTGAGGTAAGATTGAAGACAGAGACAGCAGATTATAGGTCATAGACAGACAAAAGGATCTGGCATAATGGCTACATTTTGCCCTTTTCTTTTTCTTATAATGTCTATTGTAAGCAGCACTGGAAGAGCCTGAGACTTGAGGTTTTCATTACTAAAAACTACACTGTAGATATTGTGCATATGACACTAAAGACTTTGAATCTTTAGATGTACATCCAAGAACGTATGAACAGGTGTGGTAGGTTGGTGCGGTTGATAGATTTACAGGTCCGATTTAAGTTTGATGGTTTAAAAACCCAAAAGGTGACATCTGGAGTTTGTTAGTGTTGCAGTACACGGGCAGGCAGAGAGACAACTGGAGTGAGGGCTATCAGATAAACAGAGAGAATGTGGATGTGAAGCAGACAGAAATACATGTGGATTGTGTGCATGCTGGAGGACAAACAGATATATGAGTTGGAAAAAAAGCAGGCAGATGGAATTGCAAACAAAGAATAGGAACACAATATGTGAGAAAGGCAGGTTTATGTATCCATGACTGATCTGTTCAATCTAAAAGGCAGCGAGGAAGTCCAACAGACAGACATGATGTAATTTCCCACCAACCTTCTACAAACTTTTTTCTGTTAACATCTGGAATATGTTAGGGCAGATTTCAAAGATGTAGACCTTTTCTTTTTGTTTGGCAAATACACATGAACTCTGGTCAGCCGAAATAGTAAAATATTGATTGCTCTGAGGTCCAATAGTCAGAATCTTTAAGGGATTTAGATAATGGATGATTGTCATACCTACATATCCCCCAAACAAGAAATAAAACCTGATCTTTTGTTATAGCCAGACAAGGTCTTCCAATTAGCTATAAATTCATATATCTGTTCATCTTTAGAATGTATTTTGTCTGACAAACATTTGAATGCAGAATCCTTTATCCTTTATTATGTTGTTTTTGGAAGCATTGTGGTTTTCCATGTTTGTAGACCAAGTAGTACTAACCAATCATGATAATTGTGAGTCTTCTTCATAGACTCTACAAGGGTGTCGCGGGCTACTGCAGTGCGTATCGTGGAGATGTGTGCCGCAACATACTGCAAGATGATCTGCTGGTTTTCTTCAACTCCTCCCTCTCCGACCCCGAGGACATGCAGGAGTACCTGGTTCAGAGCTGGTGGACGGAGTTGGAAGGACTCAGTGTGCTGTGTAGTCCCGCCGTGCGCTCACTGCTCTGCCACTCTTCCTTCCCCGACTGCAACCCATCAGGGTTAGGACCGGCGCCTAAACCTGTCTGCAGGTAGCACACACCTATTTTTGTTTGGATTTGTTAGTACAGTATAGACTGCATTTTTTGTAGGCTGACCCAGCAGACCTAGTATCGCTAGGATTTCCTAGACAAAAAGGAATGTGATTTTTCCAATGGATTTTGGAATATTTCAGAAAATAAGATCTGTGGTTAGTGTGGTAGTTACCTTTACAATACGTGCGCTCCCTACATATTAACACAACTTTGTGATATTTGAAGCGTTATTGCAATGGCCAGAAATAAAAAGCTAACGTAATGCTATGAATGAGCGACATTACGGTCACTATCGCTAAGCAAAATGTGGCTAATCTTCGGTGTGATGGCGGGCTTTTCGTTACCACCATCCACCGTTTTTTAAATATATATAAGCTTTAGACATTCACAAGAGTGATATTTACTCACTTATTTTATGTCATAGAACAAACTAAGATTGTGTTAACCTTTCAGGCTTTGAGCAGGGAACCAGAAGTTGTAAAATGTAAAGTTGTTACCAGGTTTTTGGATATATTACTACACAACTCTATAGGAAAGCAAAGACAGCTGAAGGAGCATCCACATGTATTGTCTTCCTTTACGAAACAGGGAACACTGCCTGGCGGTGAAGGAGCTGTACTGCCATAAGGAGTGGTATGTGCTGGAGGGCAGCAGTTCAGTCCAGCCGGGCTTCTTCAGCTCTGTCCCCGGGTCACACTCTCCCACTTCACTGCTGCCCAACTGTCAGGCTTTACCAAGTCTGCACACAGACCCTGATGCCTGTACACATGTCCCTTTTGTAGGTAAGATATCCCTCACTAAGATAATTTTCAGAAGTGTTTGTTTTCAAAATGCACATAATCTAAAAAGGGGAAGAGTTTGGCTAATTTGGCAATGTCCAGACTTTCTGCTAACTTGGGGTGCATACTTTACTAAATGAAACACTAAAGTACAGGAATATATAGAAGTAAAGGATATGTATTATACCGGGTTTAGGATTCATTATATTGGGAGGCTTTGGAATGCTGTTAGGAACATAGATTATTTAAATCTATAAGAATCTTATAAGAGTACATTAAAGTGCCCTACCAGAATTGATGACACCAAACATGTGACAAAGTCTGGATATTTGGACTCTTTTATTATAAGTTTTTTAAGCATGAGCATATTATTTTATGTATTTTCTCAAAATAAAAAAATACCTCAAGAAACAGTTATGCAGAAGTTTCTTTACAGCATACAGAATGATGTATAAAAGAAGGAAGCCGTGGAAGATGGTAACTAACACACTGAATTCAAGATCAAAACTTTACCTCATCTTACGGTCATTCTTTTAATTGTTCTGCTAGACTCAGCCAGATATAAGATATGTTGAACCTGTACTGCAGTAACAGCTTGAGCGCAGCAAATTCAGCATTCAATCCTAAAGGAAATTAAGCGTTGTGAAAAGGAAAAGCAGGAGTTGGCTAGTTGCATTTGCTTACAGCCAAATAAAGCTTGGCCTGCTTAACTGCAGGTCACTGATACGTATGAGCAGGGCTGCACCAGGCTGCACATAACTGGTGCGCAGGTGCGCATGCGCACCTCCGCCAAAAAAAGAGCACCGGGTCATTTGAAAAAAGGCGCATTTGCGTACCAAAATTGAGAGGGAGAGAGAGAAAAGAGAGAAGGGAGAAGAGAAAAGAGAGGAGAGAGAGAGAAAGATATTTGCGAGTTGCATATGAACTCGGGGTCGGCCCGTAGCACTGGCGTTATAGATGTTCGCCGAGGGCGCTAGATCTGGGGAGGCGCTGCGCTGGCAGTTCTGGGCAGTGGCTGAGCCAGAGATTTTCTCTAGGGGGTGCTGTGGGGTAGCTTGACGTTTCATAGAGGGTGCTCAAACATTAAGGGTTTCCCATTAATGTACCAGCGCTACAGTTGAATTTTCTACTGCAACACTCCCCACACGCACACACAGTGTACCCGCGACTGTTACAATGAATGCTCACGGCATACAGGTGTAAGCAGGGGTAAAGTGTTATTTTTACAAGTGGGGAGTGGACCTCACCTCCTCTAGGAGGGTCCTCACTTCCTCTAGTGGGGTCCCGGGAAGATTTCTTTTTGAATATTGAAGTTAAAAGCATCAATCTGGTGCATTTTGAGAGCAAAATGATGAGATCTATGGATACATCTCTCAACATACATATGAAACAGAACTGTAAACATATTTTCTATTTCTTTATAGATATTTTACAAATCACTCCCCTTTTAAAACAAACCGTTTGAGACCCACTGAGATAACTAGATTACATTTAACTATCTAAACACTGAGAGTCCTTTACTTCACCTGAGCTGAGGTTATCTGAGACTCTCCGTCTGACAGGAGAGAGTTCTCCCTCCACCTTGTTGTCGTAAAAGCTCCTTATATCCGTTAGCTTGGCTAGCTAGCACCAGATGCTAACCACAACGATCTCCGGTAGATACCCACCGGTGCGCGAGCTCTCTCTCTCGCTTGCGCACGCACACAAAATGGCTCGTGCCACACACACACAGAGCAGAGCTTGAATGAAACACAGAGACCCAGAAGTAAGCTACTTGTACTCACGAGGCCTATTATGTGCACAATCCCTCTCGCTTTCAGTTGGTTTTGATTGAGTGTCCACACGTGGACGTTTAAGGACTAAAAAACGATCCATTTGTCACTTTGCTGTTAGCAAATCATTTGGGGCTCCAGCTAACAGGAAGTCACTCAAGTGTCACAAAGTAATTTAGCCTATGAGTAGGTCAAAAATGTAATGGTTGCTGGCCATTGGCCTAATCATATCACTCTGTGTTGGCTTTATGTTTTTAGTCAAACATTTGTTTGTTTCACATTTGCATTGATGTAATCAATAATTTTTCTGATTTAATTTAATAAAAATAATAATAATAATTTTCGGGGACATTTTTTTATATATTTCGTGGGGGTGCTTAGGGGGTGCTTAGGCAATCCTGGGGGGTGCTTCAGCACCCACTAGCTCCCCCCTGGCGCCGCCCCTGGTTCTGGGAGGGAAAAAAACGTTTTGACCGTTGGGGCTCATCCTAATTTTCGGCCTTGATGTAACAATATTCATAATTAAGTAAATGTAACACCCTTTTCACCCCGGTTACACGCTTCATTTGCCCTGTACGATGGACGCTGTAAGTGATGAAAATGGGGGATGTTGGCTTATCTGGCGCCCGCAGCTCACAGCCAAAATGCAAGTGAGCGAGGGAGAGAGAGAAGGGCGCACCGCCCGGTACCGGCGCTGTTGTTATTAGAATCTGGTGCTAGCTGCTCTAACGGATGTAAGAAGAAGATGTTTCTACAATAATGTGGAGGGAGAGTCATCTCCAGTCAGACTGAGAGGCTGATACTACAGCTCAGTGAGGTAAAGGACTCTGAGTGTTTAGATAGTTCACTTTAGTCTAGTGCTGTCAAAATTATCGCATTAACGGCGGTAATTAATTTTTTGAATTAATTGCGTTAAAATATTTAACGCATTTAACGCATGTGCAGAATGGCCCGCCCCATACGTGCCACCAGTGGCAGCGCCAGGGTATGGCTGGGGTAGGCTACACCCATACCAAGAAATGGCTTAGCCCCACCATGAAAAATGATGTTAAGGTAAGCAAAATAAAGTCTGCCAACTCGCGCGGAGTACATTTTACAGACAGCAGTTAGTAAGATTGATTTCAGTAGCCACGGTTTTGAAAACTTTTGTCACGTAGTGATCGTCTTCTCAATAGAACATCTTTGATAACGGCGTGGTGTTGTTGCAGGAAGTCCCGACGGAGAATACTTTTGCTGTAGTACAGGGCAGAGCCATATAATAGTAATAATAGTAATAATATGGCTCTGGTACAGGGGTGCACATAACTGGTACGCAGGTTATGTGCGTAATCTGAAATGCGTACCGTCACTTGTGTCACAAAGCGCATTTGCGTACCGACGTACTTGTGAAGCTTTTCCAGAAGGCGGTTAGAACACCGGACGACAGAGTCAGTCTCCGTGTGCACAGACAGGGCTGCTGTTAACGTCGGTCTGTACAACGGAACTGTGCCAACACTTCGCCAACCGGCTGCAGAGGGAGACTCCCCCCTTCACTGGAGAACTGCGCTAAAACAGCTGATCACAACGTTCACACTCTGTGGTCACGAAGTACTCCACTAGCGCGCCCCCCCTGTCGACTTTCCTGAAGTACTCCCCCGTTGATAGAAATCAACACGTAATGAATTAAGACCCCACGGTTTGATGATTGATAGGTGTGTGGGTTGTCTTTCATTTTGACACGCAGAAAAATGTTATAATAAACATAGATACTGTATGTTAAATGGATATATCCGCCTGCTTTCATTTATCTTTCCATTCCCACAACAATATACATAAATAAATGGCATATTTTGGACATAGTTCGAATGGTGATTAATCATGATTAATTAATTTTTAAGCTGTGATTAATCTGATTAAAATGTTTAATCATTTTGACAGCCCTACTTTAGTCTAAGTTTAAACAGTTTTCCAAGGCACTCCTTTATAATTATTGGGATAAACAGGTGTGAAATCATTCCAATGTATAGGCTACTATAGGACAGTAACCAAAAAAATATCCTTTAAAACTGGAGAGATTAAAACAAAACAAAATGCATAAAAAAATGTTAAGGTAAAATAAGATATGAATGAACAACACAAATAAAATAAGTTACATTCATTTGTTATTGGCTATGGTAGGTTATTGGTTATGTTCACATACTTCTTTGATTACATCCACTTGTCTAAGATGACAACAGAGACTTTCGACCCAAAACCAGCAGCTAATCGCAGACTCAACCAGAGAGAAAGTAGTAGGCCTACATCATCAGCTACCATGTCTGACAGAGAGGAAGACAGTGAGGAGAACAGTCAGGAGGGTAGTGATGACAGTTTGTAGGATTACTGGTCGTGCTAATGTTGTCTTGTGTTCACCTCTGCATGTGTGTTCTGTGTTCACCTCTGCATGTGTGTTCAGTGCCGTGTGTCTGGCAAATAAAGTCAAGACCCCCTCAAAAGTTACGGTTTATTTCATTTTAAGGATGAGCACCAAGCAACATCTCCAGGTGCTCTTTTGAGAACCAGGGCAAAAAAGTGATGTGCACCCCATGAGGTCATTAAGAGGGTCTGAGCAACTGAGCCAATATATACAACTGCAGGCTAGTATGTGTAGGGTGCAGGCTTTATCATAGGCGTAGTATGTGTATGTTTGCTCTGTAATACAATATGAAATGTACTAAATTGACCTTCAGTGATGTACTGATTTCTCCATGATATATTTTTTATTCAACTTTACTTTGAATCGTTTCTACATTTCAGACATCAAGAAAGATCAAGTTACAAGTAAGTCTAGAAACAAATATATTTGTTTAATTTAATTAATAATTTACTAAACGGTTACTGTTAAATCATATTAATCCCATATCTGTTTTCCTGTTCCACAGCAACATGCTACAATGACAGAGGGCGTTTCTACCAAGGCAGCGTGAATGCGACAAGGTCTGGGATACCGTGTCAGTCATGGAGCCAACAGGTAATGTGGTGTGTGTGTGTGTGCGTGTGTGTGTGTGTGAATGCATTACTATAAAATGCGTAGAACTTCAATATGCGATGCAGATACTGTACAAAACAGAGTTGATAACATTCGTTCATAACAAGGCCCTCTATCAAACTAATACCTGTATTTTTTAAATCCAGGAGTCCAACTAAAGTGTGACTCATGTTTTGTGTGTGGATGTTCAGTTTTAAATCAAACATTCCTGACCTCTAACCAGAAACAGAAAAATATATAAAAGTGCAAACACAAGCACACACACACATCCCCTTGGCCCAAAAGCCTCTTTATGTTTTTACGGCTTTGCTCAGTGAGAGAGTCTGTGAGGGTGAGCTGTTACTACTCTCCTGTGCAGTGTGTGTGTGTGTGTGTGTGTGTGTGTGTGTGTGTGTGTGTGTGTGTGTGTGTGTGTGTGTGTGTGTGTGTGTGTGTGTGTGTGTGTGTGTGTGTGTGTGTGTGTGTGTGTGTGTGTGTGTGTGTGTGTGTGTGTGTGTGTGTGTGTGTGTGTGTGTGTGTGTGTGTGTGTGTGTGTGTGTGTGTGTGTGTGTGTGTGTGTGTGTGTGTGTTTTTGCCAGGTCAGCAGGGAGGGAGGGGCTCATCATGTCACATCCTGCCTCTGGAAGCAATTAGCTTTCACACGCATATGCTGCACAGACTCCATCACTACCACACACACACTCTAACATGTTACACTGCTCACACACACAGACATATGTGTGACATTGTGAAGGTTTGCTCGCTAATGCGATTCATAATTATAAACATATTCTCTCTTTCTCCTTTCTTTTACTTCAAACGTTTTTTGGGTACACTTTTAGTTCACGGACACATTTAATTATTTATTTTTTTACACACATTAAACCATGTCCACATTGGAACACAGGATGCTGAATAATACGAGTATATGATTCCTGAATGCCATTGTACTAAACTATTTTGAATACATTTTTCATTCTGCATTATCCTTTAGTAACAAGTCCCATTCATGACTCTAATATTTACTGTGTAGTGTTGAAAGGAGTCTCCATTTCAAACAAGCCAGATTGAAAAGTCAGCCAAAGACTTGTTAGCTAACGTTAGCTTAATTTAGTAGCTAGCTAGCTGACAACATTTTACTGGACAAAATTGACTGTTACAGATCCTACATTGTTTATAAAAGTGTCCTTTGATAGAGCAATGTGGATAAAAAGATTGGAACACTTATGGTTTACGCTAAAGTCAGGATTTAACCTTTCTGATAGAGTGAGATCAGCAAGCACGTAGCATGTGTTGCTTCCAGGAAAATGCCGGAATTTTGTGATATATGGCCACATTGAAATTAAAAGGGTAGGCTTTTAAACATGATCGGATTATTTTCATGATTATGCTTAACTTCCTGGCCAGCATCAAAGCTTTCATTTCCTGTTGCAAGTATAATAATAATAGCATGAATGGGATAATGTCTGGCAGAACAGTTCTCCTAGAAGGAAACGAGAAGCTGATTGCACCATTTTTATTTATTTTTTTACCTCAAGCTTAAATGATCTATATGTTAGACCCATACAGTTAAAATCAACATTCTTTTTTTGTGAAAATGGGACAGACTAAGACTAGGAGTTCATTAAGTACTTCTTAACACCTAAAGTAAAGACACAGTAGCCTAGTGATTTCTATTTTATACTGTACTCAAATTCCCACATGCCCAAATGAAGTTAATATCCACAAATATATTCAGAAATTATAATTAACTTTAACTTCAAATGTGAAGAAAAGGTAGATGTGTGCAGACTTATACTCGCATCTATGCTAGCTGTCCTTTGTATTTACTATGTAGCATTGTCAAGGGAAAATAGGGAGCTTCAAAACATCCTGTTGTAGTTAATGGGTTATTATCTCATTTATCTTTTGCTGGCTCTGGTGTGAACCTAAGTCTTTGTACATTTCCAAACACAGGATAAATGCAGCGTATAATCAAAATAAAAAACGTTCAAAGGAATTGCTCCAACTTTCAACTTACAACGTTATTTAAAACATTTATTTTACATGAATAATCTCTGATCCATGATGCTCCATATTGATATAAAAGTGGATTTATATTTGAATTTGGAGGTTAGCTTTCACATGCCTGTATGTGGTCCATTAGAGTCACAGGAGAAGCAGCTGTTCCTAATATTTGTACGGTCAGTGTCGTTTCTTTTCTAAAAGCAACATTATCCAACGATGGCTCCGTCCAAAGTCATCATTTACTTTTTACGCATCACAGAGCAGATCTTTCTAAGCAAATATTTTTGATAGTGAATATAATATATTCTGCGCACATGAGTCTTTCAGGAAATGAACCCAAAACTCTAATGTTCCACACGTCATATGATATCCTCCATAGTAAAATCACATTATGTCGAGCACATACTCAACACATGTGGCACAATGAGTAGTTTCCTTATTTTTGCTAAGGCATTGGGAAAGTCTGCAGGAAAATGTTGATTCAAAATGATGTCTCGTTTTGAACTGGAGCATATGCAGATTAATTCCATAACGCATATGTTAAAGTAGGCATGATACAAGATGACTACATTTTTGTTTTCTTCAAGTTTCAACCCCTCTTTGTTTGGAGGGAAGCGTGAGAAATAACGTTGTTCTTCTTTTTAAATGACCACTTATGGTTGTTAGAATAATGACTCCCTATTGAGCGATCAGGTAGTGTGACATTGCTAAAGTGCCACGTAGCGACTTGAAAGTTGGTGGATGAATGGAAAGGGTAGCCTGCTGTCCAGATTCCATCTCCTACTGTACATGTTTGTAGGAGATGGAATGATTTGTTCATTCATTCTTCTTTTAATAATGTCAACAGTTTCTCTTCAACCTACACCAAGTGGTATTAGTTACTTAAGTCGTTATTGACGCTATGGCGAACGATGTAATCCTACTGACCAATGTACAGATCAGGAAATGCTTATATGGATTGTTTCTTAAGGCCGTGACAGATGACTTGCCCTGTCATTTTGCTTAGAGGACATTCCAGGCACAGGCAGGAAGCGTACCGTGTGGGAAGTTTGCTTTACATATACATCTACTGTACAGCAGCACATGTGTTGAATCTAGCAGTTTAAGCACATATCTTCATACCCCAAGGAACAGGTTGGACCACTGCTCTTTTGATGACTAAAGCTCATAACACACAACAACACCAGATGTTTTGTATTTCAGTTGGCACTTTAATATTGCAGAAACAAACGTGCAAACTCTAATGTCCCTTACTCTAGTCTAGAACATTTGAAACCCTCTGCAGTCATTCAACTGTTACCTCTTGTAGACCTTAAACAGGGCCTTGAGGTGTGTATTAAAATTATTCGAATTTTATTTGTCATATCCGTTTTTTAAGTCAGTCTGGAATCAGACATTTCTTGGAAAAGAAAAAACTCAATCCATGGAAAATCTTCCTTCAATAGCTCTACTAGGAAAAACATACAGCTATAAATTTACTGATAAGACTCAAACCTCAAGACAAGAGTGGTTTCTCTGGAGGCAAAGGCTGGATCGCAGATGTTCTTACTTTACCACTGCGGGAAGTAGAAAGAAAGCAATAGTAAACTTCTTAAACAACATGTAGTGAAAGGGTCCTTGTTTCCCTTGTTCCATGTACTGCTTATTCCCTTTGCTTTTTTGTTAACAAAGCTCTTAATAAATTAAATTCACTAAATGATTGCGCTGTGATTTTCTAAATTCTTTACTCTCTATCTTCCTGAAGGTTCCCCATCAGCATCGCCTTTCTGTGGATGTGATTCCAGAGTTGAAGAGCTCACATAACTACTGCAGGAACCCTGGAGGAATCAGCGACAAGCCCTGGTGTTACACCTCAAATCACAACATACGCTGGGAGTACTGCGCTGTGCCGCATTGTGGGGAGACAGTCATCGCATCAGGTACAGTCTTCTGCCGCCCTTTTACGACAAAAAACCCACCAGTCAAAGAGAACGTATAGGATCTTCCCAATTAGCTGCTGCCAAACAGCCCACCAACAAATGGCAATGTTTTTGTTAATCAAGATATCGTTTCAGTTCAGTAGAAAAGTCATACAGCACCTCGTCTTTACATTTTCTTTAAATGTTTCTTAGTGTTGACTCCAGAGGCACAATCTCCTCTTCAGACTCCTCGTCTCCCTCCCACGGCAACGGTGTCTTCCCCGGCTTACTCCATGTCCGTCATTGTCATCCTCCTGACTGCACTTGCCGCTTCAGTCTTCCTCATCATCGGCATCCTCGCCTGCCGCAGACAGAGGAAGCAGTGGAGAAACCGGAAGAGGTGAGATAAATGCGATACATGAGGTATGATGAAATTCCTTTGAAGAAATGATGATACCAGCCAGTACCCTTAATGAGAAAGAACATTTGAAACCCATCCTGTGAACAGAAGCATTCAGCTGGGTAAAAAAGTTCAATAGTACCCAATACTGTTTTTGTTGTTTTTGTTGATAACTTAAACAATAGAAAGCATTGAAAAAAACACAATCCTAAATTCAACCTTGAACCTTTGTTTTTGTATTTCTCACTCCCACTTTCTTTCAACAGAGCGATAGAGACCCCGACCTTGACCGCTCTTCCATCAGAGCTCCTTCTCGATCGACTACACCCCAACCCCATGTACCAGCGGGTTCCCCTACTGCTGAACTCAAAGCTTCTGGCCCTTGAGTATCCTCGAAATAACATTCAATATGTCAGAGATATTGGAGAAGGAGCCTTCGGACGGGTTTTCCAGGCCAGGTGAGGGGGAGGCAATGGGGAAACAGATGTTGCCTATATAGCGATTCAATTGGAAATTCAAAGGAGAGAAAAAGCATCGGAGTTAAACATTGATGAGGAGAAGAAGAGTTTGAAGAGCCTTCCACTCTGAAAAAGTGCAATAAACATTAGATACAGTAGACACGTTTTTTTTTACCATGTCATGCCAGTGGGCTTACATGATGTAGTGGATATCTCTCAGGCACAGGAAGAGAAAGGGTCAGACAGGATTTGGACAGAGTGAGTTGGTAAGAGTGTCTTATCAGGGCCACTTCTCTTTCTGAGAACTGCTGCGTCACCTACAAAGTCACAAGGAGAGCTGCTACAGGTGTCAAGTTTACTCCACAGTGACGCTGTTCACAGCAAGCGCAAATGTGTCCAACTAATCCCTATGATCAGACTAAATACCAGACCTGAGTCATACAGTAGTCAACATTTTAAAATGTCATAAATCAACAATATGCACACCCACATCTATATTTTAGGCTTGGTGTTGGTGTCTTTAGATGTCCTTCTTAAAGAGTGAGGGTCAACCCTCAAAAAGATGGAGGAGGTGCAATATCTCTTAAATAGGGTATGGTCTCTTTTTGAAGATAATAAGAAGGATAGCAGAATCATGGAATAACTACTGGCTTGATTGTCACGAAACTTGGTGGAAGGGTGTTACATTTGCCAAGGAAATATCCATTAAATAAGGAGTGCATCCACATTATGGGTTGGATACACACATATTAGGAGCACAGCATATTAATTGGGGTTAATAATTGTACAGTTAGCACAGTATTCTACTAGTTGATGGCATTTCCACAGTAGCACCAGAATGTAGCCATGCAGATCTGGGAGACGTCCTTCAGGCTTGCTGGTAATCCCTTAATGAAAACTGGAATGGTGTAATATATGGACACCCCTGAGAACATAATACACACTCACTAAGACACAAGTCAAAGAGCACAAACACACATATACACTACACTCATACCTGCATGCCTGACCAAAAACAGGCAATGAATGTACAAATACAAACTATATTCTGCATATGCACTCAATGAGTATAGATTAACAATCCTAGAAACACACAGGCAGCACATGCATTTGGTGGTGTATATTCATGCATACATGAACACACACACATACATGCAACAATATACTCAGAGACCTAAATATACCAGACAGAGGATTAAATAACTTCCCTGACAGATGGGCTTCAATCTGTGTGTTCCCAATGGGCACTGGTGTGTGTGTGTGTGTGTGTGTGTGTGTGTGTGTGTGTGTGTGTGTGTGTGTGTGTGTGTGTGTGTGTGTGTGTGTGTGTGTGTGTGTGTGTGTGTGTGTGTGTGTGTGTGTGTGTGTGTGTGTGTGTGTGTGTGTGTGTGTGTGTGTGTGTGTGTGTGTGTGTGTGTGAAAACTATATATAAATCCACACTGAGAAACAACGTGTTGACTTTAGTTTGCCCCTCTAGTGAGCCAACACAGGAAGTGTGTGTGTGCATGTGTTCCCTCCAAGTGATTGACAACGACAGTGCCTGACATATGCAGTTGCGGTGTTATGCTAGAATGCTTGTTTTTGCCGAACAATGTCTTTTTTACACAGACATATCCATATATACACACATACTATACTGTACACAAAAACAGAGGACTGTTTATGAGCATTGTGTCTGATTATTTTGGTGTGTTTGTTGCAGAGCACCAGGCCTGCTGCCAATGGAGTCGTTCACAATGGTGGCCGTGAAGATGCTGAAGGAGGAAGCCTCAGCTGACATGCAGAATGATTTCCAGCGAGAGGCAGCGCTGATGGCTCAGTTCGACCATCCCAACATCGTTCGACTCCTAGGTAAGTCTCACAGCTGGTCGTTGTACCAGTGTGTGGGAAGTGCAAAACAAAATTACATAAAAAATAGGCTTCCCTGGTTCAGATAAATCCATTTTAAGTACCAGAATGTTGTAGGAGTTCAATGTTAAACCAGTGTACTAGTCCTATGTGTAAAATGTTTTTATTGTGAAGCATCATCTTCAAAATGACAGAAAATGATATTGTAATGCTTATTACCAGTAGAAGAATACACTCTTGTGTACGCAGTTAAGAGTGTTGAAGGTGGTTAGCTTGTTATTTTCCACATTCTCCCTTGTGAATTTTTTTTATAAAATGCCTTAGAAGGGAGTCTCGATAAGAGTAAACCAATAAACCAAATATAGTCTACACAGGTTAAGTTATTGTACGGAAGAAATTGGACAACAAAACAAAAATCTGCCTCGAAACATGTAACATTGTAGAAAAGTGTTTTTTTATGTCCACTCCAGCTAGGTTTCAGAAGTAAAGAGAAGAAAAGTAGACTTCAAAGGCCAAGAGGGCAGAGTTTGTAGCTGACAGAATCTGCAAAAAGTAGGTCATGAATTCATTGAAGAAGAATCAGAGTGCCTTACGGCCCGTCTACACTACAGCGTCGACAGCGTCGAAAGCTCCAATCTGCTCCAAGCTGCCCATTCACTTTCAATGGGGTGACGTCACGTAGCCGCGCTTTTTCGCCGAACTGAATTGTGGGTAGCAGAGCGAGGCGTCTCAGGCGTCTCAGGCGACAGAAGTTGAACAATGTTCAACTTCTGTCGCCTGAGACCCCGGAGTAGCCAGCGCCAGCCAATCAAATCCCGTTTCCCAAAATCTGACAGCTGAAGCCGTAGCCAATCAAATCGCGTCTAAGCTGGGAGGGATATCCCGCCGTTCATTTCTATATTTCAAAAAAAGTCGGAGGAGAAACTAACTATCGCCGTAGCAAATCACCCGGTTTTGTATGACCAGACCCTCTTCACCTACCGGGATACAAACCGGAGGAACCAGGCATGGAGGGAGGTGGCAGAGACAGTGGGTGAAACTGGTAGGTTTTCGCCTGTTTGGGGAGTTTATATATATATTGCTCCCATAAAATCCCCGGGGGTTTTTGCTTTGTATGTCGGGGGCGGGAGATTCATGTGATTGGTTGTTGGTCGTGTTGCTTGAATAAAATCCCCAAGCTCCAGACACGCCCAGCTCCAAGCTATTTTTGGAGCTGTAGTGTGGACGCTCCGTTACCCCCTAAACGCACCAGGAGCGTCTGCGCCACGCTGCGCTACGGCTGCGCCACGTTGCGACCTCCTCCTGCGACCTAACACACCAGGCGCGTTTCAAAACGTTGCGGAAGCGGAGCGTCGTGTGTGCAGCCTCGCAGTTGTTGTTGATTTTGGAATATTTCCTGGACATTTTGTACTTCTACAAGTAAGTAGGCTACGTAGTTAAATGGTTTATGTTTGTGTCTGTTTAAATCGGGTTTATTGTTGTTATTTCCTATTTTGTTGTGTTGTAGACTACAGACACAGTTAATAATAATTGTAATATTCCAGTTATAAACGACATGAATCAAAGATGTGTTGCTGTATTTTAGTGGTAAAAAAATATGCATTCATCATCATAATTATTCTATATATATATATATAATTGACAGTGCCTGTAAACCGGAGGAGAACGCTGGCATGTATTCTCCTACTTGAAAGACGGTGGTGGGGGGGAGGAGAAGGAGCCGGTTTTGGGTGCACCCGGTGATTTTCATCACTTCCTGCCTGCGCCGCGCTGCGCCGCTTCAAAAATAGGATTCATCCTATATTTTAGAAATTCCTTGCGGCGAGGAGCTTCTGGGACGTCTGGTGGAACAGTCTGGTGGAACAGCACCCATTGACTAGAGTGGCCGCGATCTTTGCGAACGCCGCGGTGCAGCCGTAACGCAGCGCAGACGCTCCTGGTGCGTTTAGGGGGTTAGGTGTGCAGTTCTCCACCCCTCTTAAAACCTATAGAAAGGGCAGAGTCACACTCTGATCGGCTGAGAGGACTGCACCCAGTTGCTCTCAATTCTGAATTAGCAACCAACAGGTGTTCTGAATAACCTGCATTAAACTCAGGAGACATTCTGTTTAAATGAATTTGGTGAAAACAGAAGTACCAAAGATTAAACTGACTCCTACCGCAAAATATAAAGTGGAGTAATACTCAATACCCATTTTTTTCCCTTAAGATTATTCAATCACTCACTGTAATTCTTCTGAATGAAGCCTTTGTCCTCAGATCTGTTTCAGTGTATTGCTATACAACCTGCTAGAGATAAGGATATGACTGTATACCAGTAAACAAGAGCTGCTCGACAGTTAATGTGCCTTTCTTGGCCAGAATGAAACAAACGTCCTCTATTAAAGCTTATCAGCACTAATACAGTATATCTAATCTAATACAAACTGCTCTCATCTAAATATACTTCCAGGAAGACATTTAGAGATACAACACACTCTATCTTACACTGAGTAAACAGGGCCATACTAGATCAACCACTGTGCTGAAAGAGGTTTGTTGACTTTGGTCCATCTAGTAGTGGCTCCAGTGATGGTCAAATCTTTTTTTAAATTGTTAAGGAAAAGCTTTTTCTTTCTAGATTATATCAAACGATGGTATCTTGTGGGTTCTGTTTTGAGAGTGCCGAACTCTCTGCTGCACATGAAACCAGAGTTGATCAAATTAACCTCTAATTACCCCCTGGACTAATAATATACCGCAAATGATGTGTAAAATCTATCATCCATAACATGCTTGTGTCAGAATTAGAGATGTCTGCTTGTCATATGTTGTCGCATGTGCAGGACGGGTCCTCTGTGTTCTGTATATTTAGCGATGGAGAAAAGCATTTTGAGCAAGCTACTGACCTTCAGCTGAGGCTGACACACACACACACACACACACACACACACACACACACACACACACACACACACACACACACACACACACACACACACACACACACACACACACACACACACACACACACACACACACACACACACACACACACACACACTCAAGGGAGCAGAAATCAGAGCTGGTTCTGGAACTGTCCCCGCTCGGTGACCCATAGGACTTGAACTAACTGAGCATGACCCCCAAGCCTCCTCTTCTCCCAAAGGTTCACTGCGAGCATATTGTTATTTGTGTTCTGACATATCTGTTAGAGGACAAAGTATTATAGTTAGAAAGAAAATCACCTAGATCCTAAAAGGGAAGGATTATTGAATGATCTAACAAAACACATGCAAAACAGCTGCAAAGAGACAGCAAGACTTACGGTAAAACAATTAAAAAAGGATATACAACAATGTGACTATAGAGACTCAAAATGTCCCCAAAGCAACACAAAAACACTACAAGGAGAATTTTAATGACTACAAAATGACAACAAAAAGACACAAAATATCTCCAGAGAAGGAATATGACTATCACATGACTGCAAAGGGTCATAGAAAGAATAAAAACAGTCATAAAAAAAAGTACAAAGAGACTTTAAACGCCTGGAGAAAAGGGGAAAAACAATGACGGACCAAACATTTAGTAGTAACAGAAATAAAATACAAAGAGCCACACAATGACCAAAAAGCGAATACAACAATAAATTGGCCAATTGTATCACTGTAAACCAGACTGTACTATGTGAATGTACATGTTCTTTTTTGTCCAGATCTATTTTCTTGTCTGCAAACCTGGTAGTTTGTTATGCAATGTCCTACATAGCCATAAAGTACTCACAATGTGATGAATGCCAAGTCACATTAAATAGCACATCTACAACTTCTGCAGGGCTGTTGGCGCTCTGCACAGCCTTAACTGTGTGTGCACGAATTCCTTAAAGCCCTGTAAGCATAAACAGGAATGCATAAATAAACAGGGAGACAGCAACTCTTTTATGGAGTTAAAGTAAACAAGTAGTAAATAAATAGAATGGATTTGGACGTGCCATGCTAGAATATTCTCCGATGTGCCATTACGCCTTCATTTATGTCCACCATACTTGATGGAAATTCATTCAGGAATGATGAAACAATAAAATATTTTTCAACATCAAGTGCAAACAAGTTCAAAAACATCCATTAAGTTCTTTGTATCATAGTACTCACTCTGGGATTGTCAGGAAGTGCTGCCACTCCAGGACACTCCCAATGTTTGAAATCCTCTTTTAATTGCCCGTCGTTCCCCACAGCACAGACAGGTCCAGAAGAACATAAGGTTAATTTAAAAACACACTGTGTTTACATGACTGGACTATTTATGTAAGACTGTACATCCTCTATGCGTGAGAGTTTATTTGTGCGCATCACAGTCGTCTGTGTTTATGTCTAGTCCGAATATTTATTTTCACAGAGAATGAACTCACTGATTGACCTGAATGTTTTATGTGTATTATCTCGATGCCCAAGACAAATTTCTCCTAAGGGAGACAATAAAGCTCTATCTTATCTTATCTTACTGTATGATACCGTGGAAGGTAAACACACTTTAGATTCAGCGTGGTTTAATGATGTCACAGATGTGGTTGAGTATTTGTGTTTGTATTCAAACCTTAGATGATTTTATATCATGATCCATGCTCTCTCCCCAGGTGTTTGTGCAGTGGGTAAACCCATGTGTCTGATGTTTGAATACATGGCCCATGGCGACCTCAATGAGTTCCTGCGTCGCCGATCTCCAACCCAATCGGTGCGCACCCTGAGCCGCGCCAGCCTATCGGGACGCAGCTTCTCCTCTGAGTTGGAGGCGGTACTTCTCACCTGTGATGAGCAGCTGTTGATATCCACGGAGATCGCCGCAGGAATGGCCTACCTGTCGGAGCGCAAGTTCGTGCATCGTGACCTCGCAACCCGGAACTGCCTGGTTGGGCAGGACATGGTGGTGAAGATCGCCGACTTTGGCCTGTCCAGAAACATCTACTCGGCCGATTACTACAAAGCCAACGAGAATGACGCCATCCCGATTCGCTGGATGCCCCCAGAGTCTATTTTCTATAACCGCTACACCACTGAATCGGACGTGTGGGCCTATGGGGTGGTGCTATGGGAGATCTTCTCCAATGGGATGCAGCCTTACTACGGTATGGGTCATGAGGAGGTCATCTATTACGTGAGGGATGGTCACATCCTCGGCTGTCCTGAGAACTGTCCTCTGGAGCTGTACAATCTGATGAGGCTCAGTTGGAGCACACACCCGTCAGATAGGCCCAGCTTCAGCAGTATACACCGGATACTGGAGCGCATGCATCAAGGCACACAAAGCAATAATGCTGACACAGAGCCTGACTGCTAACATGTGGACTTTTCAACAAAAAAAATTCTGTCCCCAGGCACGTTGACTCATGTAAAGATGGTGCCTAAAAACACATGTTAAATGAACATTGGCACTGAGCCCAAGCATACAAAGAGTACTCAAACAGTAAAGTGATTTGATTCATTTTCCTTGCACGGTTTTCAGTAGACCCAAACTGCCACTGCTATGGTTTGTATATTATAAACAGCTCTCATTTTTGGTAATTTGCACATTTCCTTCCTTATTTGAGTGTGTTAGTGGTTGAAGTGTTTTTTTGTTTTCCTTTTTTTTAACGGAGAAAGAGGATAGGACTCTAATTTGAACCGCAGACACTACGATAATGACTCTAGCTACTGAATCTTGAATTGTTTTTAAGGGATGTCAAAGGTGTTTCAATGCCGACCATTCACCAGCATCCATTACCAGATCTTATTCTTATCCATGTTAAATGAACAGACCAGACACTAACGTTCAGCAAATGTTTTCCCTGCGGGTTAGTTCGCATCATCATGTGTTTTTTTGTGTTACCTGGGCCAGACGCGCCGGAGAAGTTTTTTATTAATTTAGACGTTTACTGTATATTCAATTTTTTCTTTTGAAACAGTGTACAGCAATTCAGATATGCTAATTTAATTAGCTTTGCATTGACTCTGTATGTAGTTGCGCAATGGGAAAAATGTACTTCACGTACTTCACTGAAGCCCAGAGCCTGACATTTTGAATACTTGTTACTACTATAGCCACTATATCACGCAGATATAGCCATAACCCTTTTTAACCACTCAAACATTATGCTTCATTTATTGCATGACTGCTTGTTTTTTTTCTCCCTCTTTATGTTTCAACTGTTACAAATGTTCTGACTTAACATTAGGTTAAGAAAGAGAATGGGAAAGGACAGGTAACGCTTCATAGTAACTACGTTTGAAACACCTTTGTTGTTTTTGTCACCTACTGTATAGCGAATTCCATAGTGGCACACAATCACTTTAAACCATTGCTGTTGATTGTTTTTTATAGAAAAGTTGCTATTCCATTTTTGGGCATTTTCATTGTTGTTTCGATCTTTGTCTGTTTTTTGTTTTCATTTTACTTTGTTTGACACACAGAGTTTTACCTAACGAGTACATTTCAGTAGCATTGGTAAAAATAGTCTGAAGTTCATTAATGAATTATTCAAACGTGCGTCATCATCAGCCCACAAGTCATAAAGAGATTTGTTAATTTTGCGAAATACTCATTAACTTAATGTATTACTGTGCCTTAAAATAGTTTCTTATGTAAGTGATGAATGACCTCCCCAATGTTTTAAAATAACCTCGTAATGAAAGAGTAAATCTTTCATTGTTTCCTACAAAGATAGAAAACTCTCTCTTTTAGATGTAACTTTGATCTCTGGAGTTAAATGATTACGTATTTGCTTTTCAGATGAATGACATTTTTTTTTTTTTTAAATATTCTGTATGAAGTCACGTTTTGGATATTTGCTAAATTACATAATGATGCAGGTTTATAAAGTATGATGTTTAAATGTATTGCTTGCAAATAAAAGTAATAATTTAAGACATTTGCATACTGGAAAATACCATATTTATTTATATACATGCATCCTCAATGCTGACAAGCCTGACCAAAACCCCTCTACATAGAAAAACAGCTGGATGAAGATGAATAAATGTAAATGTGCCATATTACTTCGGATAATTAATTACAAAATACATCATCTTGGGATAGCAAATGCCCATACATCAGTTGCTATGCTCAACTCAAGCGATTTGCCACACCTCATAGAAACTAAATGGGAGGTAGCGGCTGCTCCGAGGCTGCTGGGTCCGGTGTGGCTTCATGGTAAGAGTGTGGAACAGCAGTAAAATAAACCCACATCTACGGACCTACCCACAGCCAATGTCCTTAAACAACCTCAGTATTATTTGAAGGGCACTAAGGCATTATCACACAGTGGATGATAGAGAATTGACTATTCATTTACAGTAGTGGAATGTAACGCAGTACATTTACTTTTTACATAGAACAACTATGAGTCTTTTATTTAAATGCTACTTCTAACTCTACTACATGTCGGGGGGAAATATTGTACATTTAACTGCACTGCAATTATTTGACAGCTTTAGTAACTTTGAGATTTTTGCATACAAAATAAGATTAACAAAATCATTGGAAGAAATATTGATAATTTTACATTTTCATGCCAAAGAATATCAACCATTTGTATTGTGACAGCATTTATCACAATTTTGAACAGACCAATGAATCATAACATTTAAAATAATACAAATAATTTATCTTTATTTTATGTTTTATTTTATGTAAAATTTTAGAAAACTGTTTAATTGTATGGAATTAGAATTGGAAACACAGAAAGGGCCAGACCCTAAAAGTTATTCCTGCTTTATATGCGTCTTTCTCTCAGTTTATAACAAGCCTCTCCTAACACATGTTTCATAACAGCCCCCCACCCACAGATTGTAGATGCTGCAGTGTTAACGCTCCCCACCAGAGGGACCAGAGGGGTGAATGAAGCAGGTTGGCCATATGTGAGTCATTTTTAAAGTGAGTGTTTGTGTTTCTTACTGAGAACATTGTATACTTTTGTAAATGTGTCTGCTTCCCAGCGTGTGTGCGTGTGCAAGTGCTATGAAGGAAGTCAACGTGTGTGTGTTTTTAGGATGCCCAATGTAAACTGTTTAAAGTAGGCAGCGTGGAGTTTGGCCTTGGACCGGTCATCCCTCCTTGATCTAAACTGTGGATCAGACTGTCTTCACTCCCGCTTCCCTCTCCTCACTTTTTCTCCTCCAACTGATTTCTCTATCTGCTCTATTTTTTTTAATCTTTTTCCATATGTTTAATTCACAACCACCATGCATTAGATCCAATGCCAAGTAGGGCCACATTCATTGAAATCAATACCAATGTGATTGTCATGAGTTAATTAGTGAATGCATTATTAATATTCTAATTGGGAATGAACATTTATTGACAACAATGCTTTGCCAAACATGCATCCCAGTGGCGGCTGGTGGAAAATAGTTTTGGTGGGGCTGTTGATATAGTGAGTAAAACATTTTTTTTTGGGACAAATTACCCCTTAAATTAGGACTTCTGGTGATGTAATGGCGCGTTTCCAGTGCAGCGCAGAGCTCGCTTTAATGCTGCGTTCAGACCGGACGCGATGCGAATATTCACTTCACTCTAAACGCTCCTATCGCATCGCTCTAGTCGCTCGAGTTTCACCGCGGCTGCCAGCTGTGTTTACTCGCATCATTCAAACAAGACGCGCTGGCTCAGGAGCTACAACTACAACAAAATGAACATATTTTACCATGATTAAATTGTAATACACGTTTCTAAATAATGCCGACGTAACAACATACTGATACCGGTTAGTAAAAACCATGAATTAATGTTTTGACAAGTCTGCAGACAGACGGCAGGCGAAAAACCCTTTAGAATGCTTGTTTTCTGAATGGAGCTCGGCTAAGCTAACGTTATATATGCTCCGACCGTCCACACTCACAACAATGGCCTATACAGACATAAATAAACCAGCGACTGTATTCTCCATGACACAGACAGTCTGTGGTTTGTACTTGTTTAACTTTTGTTTAGTTTCTGAACAGATCGTATCTGTCCCCGGCTGTTTGAAGAGCAAGCATGGGAAACAAAAGATAGCATTTACCTGTTTCAATGTTTCAATCAATCAATGTTTATTTATATAGCCCAATATCACAAATGTTACATTTGTCTCAGTGGTCTTCACAGTGTGTACAGAATATCAGTATGACAATACGACACCCTCTGTCCTTAGACCCTCACATCGTACAAGGAAAAACTTCCGAAGAAAACCCAGTTTAAAGGGAAAAATGGGAGAAACCTCAGGGAGAGCAACAGAGGAGGGATCCCTCTCCCAGGACGGACAGACGTGCAATATATGCCGTATGTTTGCATCCAGCTAGCCATGCCTTCCTGGTGTACCAGCTACTGAGAAGCCTCTTTGATACTATTTGTCTTTTTCACGAGCTTGCTGTGATATATACAAATCGGGTTGGTCCGGTCCAAGGTCTTTAAGTATAAATGTATCTCCCAAACTTCTCCTTTCGAAAAGGATTGGAGAGTAGCTCTTGCACGGAATTGGGTGCGGACCGAGGTCCGGCGACTCCACCTGCACACCATTCTCATCCAACTTCTGCGTCACCTTGGTCACTCACGAGTCTAAAAAACAATTCACGTCAACGCACGTAAGCAACGTGGGCGCCAACATGAGCGCCTACGTGACCAAAATATTTGACGGCGCTGATTGGCTGAAATTATGTTTTGGCGGCACAGTTTACTATTGAGACTTTTGCAACGTGCTGGTTGCTGCTGTTTGGCTCGGGGGCTCCGTCCGGTAATGATAAACTAATGCCATGGGCAAGGCCAGGCAGGAAACATGTGACTTATCAGTAACTTTAGACATCGTAACACAATTTTAAACAAGATTTTATTGTAGATTATACATTTTACTGATACCAATTGTATGATATTTACCTTGTTCATTAAAAATAAAAATATAAAATATATATATTTTTTTAAATATATTTGTATTAATATATTTCTTTTATTTAATATTTTTTTTAATATTTGTTTTTGTATGTTGGAAGAGGTGGGGCGGCGCCCCTAGCGCCCCTATGGGCCGGCCGCCACTCATGCATCCTTTATTTAAACCAACACACTCTCACTCCATAATCGTCCAGGAGCGACGTTTGGTCAGTGTCCGTGGCGTCCAGTTGTGACGCTCCTAGTCTCCTTCAGCGTCATAAAGGGACGCAAATAGCTTTCAACTGATTGCAATGTATTCCCATCTGCGTCGGGATTTGACGCTCATGGAAGCACGGCATTCGTGTCGGCTGCCCTTAAAGGCAATGTGAGCGTCCGTTCCCATTGGATAACGGAGAATTGTACACCCGGAAGTAAGTATTCCCCTTACTGTCGATTGATTTTACAGTGATATGTGGGAGGTGTATGGCGCAGTGGATAAAGCCTTGGTGTTGGGATCAGGGGTCACAGGTTCAAACCCCACTGCAGTCAGCATGTCGTTGTGTCCCTGGGCAAGACACTTCACCCCAAAATGCTCCTGTGGGGATTGTCCACAGTATTGAGTATGTAAGTCGCTTTGGATAAAAGCGTCTAACAAGTGACATGTAATAATGTAATGTAATGATATCTGCACTACTCATCGACTAAAAAACACCAGATTATCCTTGTTAATTACACAACATTGATTGGTTTAAATTGTGTGCAATGCTTTTGTATTTTCCCCCTTCGATTCGGAGAAACAAATATTTTTTCGGAGTAAAGGATGGCAGAAAACACTACACTACCCAGAATCCCCAGCTATCGTTTAGGACTACACCATGTGCTCTGTTTGACAAACCCCGTGATTAGTTCTCAAGCTCTGTCATTGGTTGACCTCCAACTGAATTCCATATGAAAAAAAAAACGTTTCGTAAAAGATAAAATCATACTTTATTCAGCATTGCTTGCTTTACTCTTTGAAAGTCATCACATGAATGCATTGTAATAAATGGTTCGGCTGCATTAAATATATTTCACATCTGTCGTAGTTCTTTATTTTTATTTATCTACAGAGATCGGGCTCAGAATAGACCGGAAACTATTCTTTTACCGTTCTGTTTTAATTTCACAATAACGTTAGTAGTAATATTTTGTTTTGATATTATTGTTTTTTATTCTACTAGACCGCTGGGTCATGTTAAGACCATCTTTTCTGTGTTGCTGTGGGTTTTTTCCATCGCTTTTGTGTTACAAATATCAAAACAATAACTTAATTCTTTCACATACACATACTGGTATTGGGCCGAGCGCAACACAGTACTTCCGGTATCCGCCGTTTTACGCGAGGTGCAAGCAGCCGTACACCGTCTAGGTTTTGCTAAGCTTCCTGTACTGAATATCATAGTCTATTGCCTTAATCAATATCTAGTCAACTCTAAAATACCACATATATGCAATGGCATGATAATATTATTGTGACAAAGTGGGGTATTCACCTGGTGTTTCCAGAAATTAGACGTAGATGCAGCCAAAATCGACCGAAGGCCACTGTCGTTTTTCCATACATCTGCAGGCAGTCTGTAAGGGCAATCCGACAACCCACACAGCTCTAGTTTACGCTGGTAACGACCTAGAGCACACCCCTCAAGTCCAGAGATGTAATCCGAAGACATGCAGCGATTTCTTCGGTCATTAATTCAGAAAAAAAACCTAGTGCGCTCTGCCTGGCTATGTTAGCTAGCTGTTTATATTTGCACTTCCAGGATATTTGCACCTCCAGGAAAATGGCGTATTTATATATATATACAGTATATGGAGCGTGTTGCATTGTTGGTAGCTCGTGATGTCACTGTGTGTGAAAGAATATATCCGTCGTAAAGTAAACCAGAAACAGCAGTATATTTTATTTTGTTAACACCGTAAACTTGACAGCTTTTTAACCCAAACCACCTACTGGTTAAAGCACGTTATTACATGTTTAGAGTAATGCAATGCAGGTAGATTGTGTTGCTTTTTAATGACTGTTTACTTTAAAATGCCTTTTTCTTAATGTCTTTTATTATTATTAACTACTTGTTGCTAGGGACGCTGCTATCGATATTATTTCTGTTATGTTGTGTAACTGTTTAATGGTGTTATCTTTATTGCTACACCCTTCCCCGTCAATGTATAGTGTTGGTCCACAGCGTAAACGTATTAGTTTAACAAAATCCGCATCTAAAATTGTGGCATAGATAGCATACGTTATTTTCCCCGGTGCAATTCTCCATTTACTCAACAATAACACATAATTATCCTTGTGTTTATTTATTTGTTTGATTAATAAACACAAGTTGGAGTCCGTCAGGACCGAGGGTCGGAGCAGCTCATTTGCTTTAGAGAATATTACACCGGGAAGTAAGTATTCTCTCCGCTTCGCTTGACAAACCCCGTGATAGTCCTCAAGCTCTGTGATTTGAGAGTGTGCTCCGAGGGTTACGCCGAGCGTCGAACAGCACTTGAAATGGGATGGAATCACGGCAGACTTTCCAAAACTGGATTTGAACGGGTCCACCGCGTCCCCCCCTCCCCCACCCCGTCCCCGAACTACACATGCTGGCTATTGTGTTTCGCAACATGTTCTCTATCTATGGCACATCTCTACTGGGAGTTGTAGTTTTAAAAGACGTTTTCGTATTTCCCATAATAAGAAGTTGCCAGTATTAAACTGTGTACATCCCTGGAGGTTTAGAGGGACAGGAAACACTCAAATTTAAAACATATAATTAATAAATGGGTGAAAATTGCTTGTGCCCATAATGGGCAGCATTAATATGTATACATACATGCCAGCTAAGGTCAGAAGAGCTTTATTTAACAGCTGGTCTTATGTTTGTGACCCCTCCTGTTGTTAATTGATAACATTACATTACATTACATTAATTGATAAGCCTGAAACATGCACTTGTCAAGGTTCAGAGGCACATTTTGCAAATATGGCAGTAGCCATCGATCAGCTTGATAAGATATATTTTATTGATCCCAAGTTGGAAACATTTGCGTTATATCAGCATGTGTAACAGTTGTAAATATGCAGTGGTGTTTATTTACATAATTTAGTATAATTACACAAATTCTGTGCTTTATATTTTACAATTCTATGTTCTTTATTTATTTATTGTTCAATACCTGACAAGGCCGGAGATGAAATATCTACATCTTATAAGAGTATAATACATATGTATAATATAAGTTAAAATAAGTGCTTCAACATAGTTAACATTGCTGGAGGTATGCACAAATATTGATAGATGTCTTGTAATGCACTATTGAGGAACCTGCGACCCAAGTTTTTCATTCAATGCATAACTACACCGTAGGTGTGTATAATATGATATGTCAATAAACCTTAGCTTAGAAAATCTTGAAATCTTGAAAGGGATGTGCAAAATAGGCATTATATACAGTCTTTAATTAACTATTAATAGAGAATAACAAGTAATGAATATACTTTATAGGGATCCTATTAATATCTAATAATAAAAATAATGAAATTCAATAACATGCTTTAACCACTAGGTGTCCCTTTATATCAGCTGTGCACCTTTATGGTGTAAATACAGCCTATCTACCAATTGGATCAAATATAAAAGTCAGCCGAATTAGTGTTGATACTGCAAGGAGACGTATTGTGTGAAAAGAAATGTAAGATGTTGTTTAATTGCTGATATATTTATGATCCACGTCACATTTTCAGTTCCTCATGTTTGTCTAGAAGTCTTCTCATCAGGGCTCTATAAATAGAGAACTACGGCAGATATGTAATATGTAATGCAGCCGAACCGTGTATGACAATGCCATTATGTGATGACTTTCAAAGAGAAAAGCAAGCACACTCGGAATAAAGTATTTCTTTTTTTTTTTCGGGCTGTTTCCGGTATTTGTTAATGCACAGGGGAAAATAACGTATCTTTAGATGCGGATTTTGTTAAACTAATACGTTTGCGCTGTGGACCCCCGCTGTGGAAGGGGGTAGTAATAAAGATAACACCATTAAACAGTTACACAACATAACAGAAATAATATCGATAGCAGCGTCCCTGGCAACCACCTTGGTAACAATGAAAACGTTCTATGGACACAATTTCCTGAAGTAATCTTCGTAATAACTAGCAAACTAAAGATCATGTACATCCACTGCACACATAATCTGAAATAACAACTCATATTTCTCGCATCAAATTACATCAAAACGCATTTTAATGGCCAAACTAACTTTAAAATAGGCATTTTTCACCGAGAATAAAACAAAGTTCGGCCATGTTTTTTTTTTCTGCAGGGAGAAATTTGAAGATCACATGACAAAGACGCCAGCCATTGGAATGAATGGTGAAAAAAAACGGGGTTTGTCAAACAGAACACATGGTGTAGTCCTAAACGATAGCTGGGGATTCTGGGTAGTGTAGTGTCTTCTGCCATCCTTTACTCAGAAAAAATATTTGTTTCTCCGAATCGAAGGGGAAAAATACAAAAGCATTGCACACAATTTATACCAATCAATGTTGTGTAATTAACAAGGATAATCTGGTGTTTTTTAGTCGATGTGTAGTGCAGATATCACTGTAAAATCAATCGACAGTAAGGGGAATACTTACTTCCGGGTGTACAATTCTCCGTTATCCAATGGGAATGGACGCTCACATTGCCTTTAAGGGCAGCCAACACAAACGAATGCCGTGCTTCCATGAGCGTGTCAAATCTTGCCGCAGATGGGAATACATTGCAATCAGTTGAAAGCTATTTGCGTCCCTTTATGAAGCTGAAGGAGCCTAGGAGCGTCACAACTGCACGCCACGGGACCCTGACCAAACGTCGCTCCTGGACGATTATGGAGTGAGAGTGTGTTGCTTACACATGCGTATTAAATCACTCAAACGTTTTAAATGGTTCATTCCATGAATGTACATTACTATTTTGCTTTTCCTTGTTGCGGTAGTTGTTTTTCTTTTAAGAGTGCTATTAAATATGAAAAGTACAACCCATTGACTTTCTAGCGATAACGGCCGACTTGGAAACGCAGAAAACTATAACGGGTCCCAATGTTGGTAGATCTGCGAACGAAACACTCTGTTTCGCCAACAACAATGCCGGATCACAGGGTTGCTTTCATGCTCCAGCCGCTACTGGCCATGCTACAGATCTTAGTGCAACATCTACAGCGCCTCCATCAGCAACAAGTGGACATGGAGAACATGACCTACATGCTGCTAAGACTACCGTGGGGAACAACCAGAAGGGCAACCAGGAGACTGTTTTGGGTAAGACCGGGCAGAACCAGCAGTTGATGGGACAATTTTGTCAATGGCGTTGTCGTGGATGAAGGGAGAACTTCCGAATGTCCAGAGACTCTCTCGTCGCCCTGACTGAAGAACTGCAACCGTATATCAAAAGGCAAACAACAAACATGAGGGCACCAATTGATCCACTGAAAAGGGATGCGTTAATACTGTATTACCTGAGCGATTGGGAATGGCTACGGAAGACTGCTAACGCCAGGCGGCTGCACCCCCGCTGCTATATAACTGGCTGCTAAATCCTAAGAACTGTTTCAGGATGTGTATTTTATAAGTTGTGTAACTTTTTATTTTGTATTATATGGGGGGGGGGTGTTGCTAGTGGAGCCTCGCAGCGAAACCGTGCCGCGCCACACACTAATTGCGCCGCATAAGCGCATAGGTGCGCCGCATTTTCGGCTCAGTTGAGGCCTCCACAAGATGAGGCCCCCCCCGCAAGGTGAGGCCCCACGCAGTCTGCATGATCGGCCTGTAGGGAGGGAGGGCCCTGAGCCTACCTTTTAATGCATGTAACATTATGTAACATTAAGCTAAAAAATATGTTAAAAATGAAATTGGCTGCAACCACTTCCAGACTTTCTTTGAACATAAAGTGCAACAAATAACAAATGTGCAAACGCAGTATCATATATATATATATATATATATATATATATATTTATACTTTCCCATAAGGACCCAACGGTACACGGGTGTCACATGAACTTTAATGTTCTGGAAAGTTACTGCAGATTTAGCCTTTATTTTATCTCATGAAGTCCCAGTCTGGTGGGTCATGGTCCAGGTCATGTGATTTTGTGTTCCCATAACAACATAATAATAACATTTCTTGGTCAAATTGATATGAAACAAATGAGACAAACATCGGACTTAAACGTTCACAGTAAACCCAAAGTGACATATGCACAATTAGAAATATGATTATGATCGGCTCAGTTAATTTAGCTGATTCAATTATATTTAGTTAGTATTCTTTATTCTTCAAAGAATGTTTAAACTAATTTAAACCAAAAAAAATCATCCTCATTAATGAAGTTATAAGAGTTATTTTACCATTAAAGCCCAATGTGACATATATGTCACTTCAGATATTTGACACTAGGGGGGGTTACTTGTCAGAAATGTGGTCTATTTAGTCTTAATTATGTATATATCTATATTATTGTATTATAATTATTGATGGATTAATGTGCTCATCACCTTAATGTTGCAGCTGGTAAAGGAGGAGCTAATTTAAATTACATTATATACTGCTGGGTATCTTGTGAAATTCACCATGGGATCAATAGAATTTTATCTTAACCTATAATAAGATTATATTTTGTAATATTCTGAATCTTCAAAATTACTAAAGTTATCAAATAAATGTAGCGTAGTATAAAGTACACTATTTGCCTGAATGGGAGTGGAGCAGTACAGTACTTAAGTAAATGTACTTTGTTACTGTCCACCGCTGTTCATTGTTCAAGATTGAAATGTAAATTTGCAAGACGGTTTTCTGCCCCTCTATTCACATATAGCCTTTCATACGTGATGGTTTCTTCATTCTCGAACTGTTGTGGAGCAGAAGTATAAAGTTGCAGGATTAGTCTCAAGTACCTCAAGATTGTCCTTAAGTACACGCTACTGTCTACCACTGTTCATTGTTCATTTACCTATTTGGAGTCGCCTCGGATAAAAGCATCACATGGAAGAGCACATTTTGCAAGAAGTGGCCATTATTCAGATGGGTGTTTCTGCCCCTCTGTTCATTCTCCTCCACAATCTGCCTATAAGTATTTTAATGTTGTAGCTGTTCAAGATGGTTATTTTAAAATATACTGTACATGAAAGACAAGACTGTTATTTGCAAGGTTTTTTATTAAGAACAAGGTGTACACATGTTTACAGTCAAAGGGAATAAAACACCTTGGCTATCAAAAAAATATTCAAACTGTGGAATACAAAATAAAATTGGCAACTTCCAGCCTTTCTTTTAACATAAAGTGCAACAAAAAAGTGAAGCTCAGTGCTTTATCAGTCCTCTTGAAACAGTGACTGCCTGTATGAAAAAGTGTCCAAGTTTGTTCTTGGTGTGTAGGTCGGTGTAGGCGGGTGTGGCCTTCTTTGCATGAATGGTGATGATTGCTCCTGGAAATGTCCATGTCCACCGCTGCTACTGTGGGGGTGTGCATGAATTAAATCCCTCATCAGGGAAAAGCCATCCCGAATAGTGGCATTCATCTGCTGCATGCCGTCTGCGTTGCGGATGGATGTTTGCTCCATTAACTCCACCATCCTCTTTTTTATTTTCAGGTCTTCTTGCACTGCATGGTCAGCAGGAAGTTTCCTCTTCAGCCGGTCACTTCTGTGGCCGTTCAGCTGTGCCTTGAATAAACAAGAAAATGTTGTTATTATTACACAATAGGACCATAGCCACCAGATAACATAAGACCAAAGGCATGTTGTGAAATAGCTCTCAATACATTCTACTTTTATACAAATACAACAGCTCTCAATACCTTCTACTTTTACAAAGCTTAAACATGTTTAGTGTTTCTGTGAAAGGTTCTGTATCATAGTATATTATAGCAAGTCCGTTAAGCTTGAAATCATGAACATACCTGGAGCAGATCCCTGCGATGCCTTACAACCACAGCAGCTGGCAGACTTCCACTGGGTTCGCTCGACTCTGGCTGTGGCGAATGCTCCAAACTCTGGGGTGAACTTGATCCGGAAGACGACTCTTCCAGGTCCCCCGTCTCGATGCCGGAGCTAAGGCCGCGCGTAGCAGGCGAGCCACCCCAGACCTCTTCACACAGCTCGAAGAACATGAGCACAACACGTCCTTGGCCACTCCGACGCCCAAGGTCCACCGCCTGCCTGTACTTAATGCAAATTTGCTTTAGGTTGGCGGTAAGCTGGATCTTTGCAATGGCGCTTGCGTCGTGAGGTAAGTCCTTCTCTTCTGTCGGGGTCCTCGGATACTGCACCTGAAATGCATCCCATATATCGCTATATTTAGACCGGCAGGTCTCCCAGTCAACATTCTCCTGAACTTTGGCAGTTTTGTAGTCCAGTGCAGTACAAAATTACCTAACCCACCTTTAAGGGGACTGATGAGAAACGTATTTCCTCTCTGTTAAATATTTCCATGTCCCTTCTTTCATCCCTCTCCATCACCACTGTATCTTATCACTATTTGCAGCCAGTCCCTTCCTCCAGAATCCATTTGCTCTGTCTTATTTGAAATTCATCCTAAAGCCAGCTGCAGATACTTGGACGAAACACTCATTCAGCAAATTAGCGGCCTGTCCTCTTTGCAAACAAGAGGTTTATCTCAATGGAGTTTCTAACTTTCCTGCCAACTTGCAATAGCAGCGGAGAGGAGATTTATACTGGCGTGAAAAATGACTTCCTGTGTTGTCATGATAATCTCCTTTGGTTCAGTACATCTTTTCCAGCACAGAAATATAATATTGTCTCAAAGGAAGCTGTGTGTTGAAAATGTCTGAATGTTTCAACAGATCTGCTGCAATTCCTGGATGTCTTGGCATGTTAGCAACTCAGATTCAAATGTCTTTCAGACTTTTCCACACGTCATAGCTTTAACCTACAGTATCTGCCACAAATGCGGTGGTGTATTTGACCGAGGGGATGTATTTGTGAGTCAGCGCACCATAATGGGAACCATGGAAAGTGTCTGTCTTGACATTGTGACAAAGATGTGACATCCCCCTCATTCAACGACAGTCCAGAGGAACTTCCCGAGCTGCTGCACTGGCTCTGATTGGTCCATTCAGGGAGCAACAGGAAGTAGAGAGACGTATATCAGTCAACTGGAGGCTAGCACTCTACAGCTGTGGAACAACAAACATAGAAGAGTGTGCGTTACACACAGACAATTCTTCCCTATAAAAACATTTGGCTGTTGTTGCTAGGGCTGCTGCTTGCTTCATCTCACAGATGACACATAGTGGCCACACTTACAGTATAGCATTAAACATACACACATACCACAGTTGTATAGTGCAGTACTGCATGTTTTGTAGGGTCTGCTTTTTGTCCCATATTATTGAAATATAAAGTCATTACTTTCTAATGATTCGTTTTCATAAAGTGAGTATACCTGTCCAAACATTTTTTTTCTTTTGCAGTGAAAGGCAATTCAAGAACACCAAGGATAAATTAACCTGTTTAGCCTTGAGCCTGTTTTTCAGGTCTCAGGCTCGAAAATGACATTCCCAGAACAAATTACCATATCTTCCCTTCTAAAAGGGTTACATTAATAATCTTTTTCCTCAAAGTAATGATAAACCTGTGAGTTGGATGTAGAAGAGTCAGAATCAATATAGATGTTTTTTATTTTAAAGAAAATTCTGATTGAACATAGTAAAAAACTGTAAATTATAGTGTCCGTCCAAAAATTCTTTTTCACTTATAGTGAAAACTAGCCTTGGATGATGGTAAGGTAGACTAAAAGCTTTAGGAATCCAAGGTACAACATATAATAAGTACCCTGTATCAAGATCTTTGCAAAACAAGTGACATTTGATCTTTTTAGAGAGGTTTAGCCAAACAAACTCCACCTCTGAGGTGATTTGGGTGGAAATGGGGGTTTTACCGTTTTTCTGGAACCCATTGGTCGATTTTGGTGATTGACATCTCTTTCTGACCGTTAGAGCCAATAAAATCGAAGGGGTATCTCCCCACTCACACACATGGTAAAACAAAAAGGTGTGGGCTTCGCGCACCCAGTTTTGCATGAGAGTGAAACTGTCTCTAGCTCTGACTTCCAGAAACGGAAAAGGAGGTTTATTCTTTCGCACACAGTGACGTCACGAGCTACCCGCGAAATACGCAATTTTGCTGGAGGTGCAAATATCCTGGAGGTGCAAATATATAATAACAGCTAGCTAACGTAACCAGGCAGAGCGCACTAGGTTTTTTTTCTGAATTAACGACTGAAGAAATCGCTGTATGTCTTCGGATTACATCTCTGGACTTGAGGGCTGTGCTCTAGGTCGTTACCAGCGTAAACTAGAGCTGTGTGGGTTGTCGGATTGCCCTTACAGACTGCCTGCAGATGTATGGAAAAACGACCCTCGAAAGTGGCCTTCGGTCTGGAAACACCAGGTGAATACCCCACTTGTCACAATAATATTATCATGCCATTGCATATATGTGGTATTTTAGAGTTGACTAGATATTGATTAAGGCAATAGACTATGATATTCAGTACAGGAAGCTTAGCAACACCTAGACTGTTACAAGATTTTTATTTTGGAAAGTATTTTTGTTTCTTACTTCTCACGTTTTTTATTATATTTTATTATATCATGACTTAGTACTTTTTTCTTAACATAGGTAACATTAAGCTGTCTGTGGCTCTTTCCTGCTGTAACGATGCAAATTTCCCCTCTGTGGGACTAATAAAGGTATTCTGATTCTGACTAGTCTAGGGCCTGTAATACAGGCCCTGGACTGTAAACATAACCTCATCAATGGCCATTGATATAATTTGGTACTACCAGTATTGTAGCTATTGTCACTGTGTTAAGCCTTACATTGATGCTTACCAGCTGTGAAATCAAAGGTAGTATATCCTACTATGTTTGATGTTTAATTATAAGGTGACAGTGTATGTTTTACCTTTGTGTTTCAACAAGGTGTCCACACTAGAGAAGCTATGAAGAACTACTGTATAAAGCACTAGACTCCTACAAGCTGCTGGAATCTGGTTGGGTGCAGACAGTGAGGCATATGATTCCGGATGACACAACCCTTACTGTCCTGAGAGCTGACGTGACACCGTCATTCCGTGTGTATGACTTGTAGTTCATTCTATTTGTATGTTGATTTATGTATGGCAGGCACATGGGGTTTTCAATAGGCTCAGTTATTGTTGTGAACAATTGTATGCAAAGGGGGTAATCTTGCCATTAATGTATACTAACATGTAGTATGTGTAGTATGTCCAATTCTGCCATGTTTGGAGTTGCCCAAAATAAATGTTTATATCCGAGAAGGATTATTAATTAATTAATATTAATGATTAATAAAGGCTTTTCTTGTAATTCTGCTCGTATGTGATCTCATATAGTGGATCATTGTAGTCCTTCATAGGCCCAGATGAAATTACAATTGAAACGATATTGTTGGCAACATGTATTCTTTATGGAACACAAACAAATCCATGAAACTCTTATACAAAGACACCAGGTCAATATTTGAACAAAGAAAATAATACAGAACATATGGATGGAATGCTAGGTAAAGTATCACAGAATCAAACATACAAAATATAACATGGTCAACTCTAAATGTAAGCATGTGAACTAGCAACCACACATACAAATTCATTCCTTGTATACAATCCCACCCCCAAGGTTAGTCAAAATTGCACATACCCCAACTATCTTATCTGCACTTGATTTGTCTACCTGATCTGCCTCATCCTTCAGAGATTTAATATGTCGAATCGGCAAAGTGCCTTGCAAAATAACAAAACTGTTTTTCATTAGGCCAATCACACGCTCAATATGAATTATAACCGATGACAATTTCCTAGAGGATTCAAGGTCTTTGGCTGGTAATTGACTCTGCCCTTTAGTGAATGCTGGTGTGAGCAGCTCTTCACCAGCAATACCCGCAAACTCTTCCTTCAGCGTAAACCCCTATCCGCTAGAACTTGGTTACCGGGTGATGGTCACATTTAGTCAAGAATCCGCTTTGATGTACTATTTCCACATCGCTCACCCTCCCACCCCAGGCATCAGACAGAAAACAAATGGCACCAAGTGGGTTACATCCAATAAGAAACTTCATAGTGGTGTGACGCTTATAATTTGACCAGACTTGGGCACGAGCTTTAAGGTTCCCTGGAGATTCAATGAACACTTCAAAACAATATATGATACAAGTCAGTCTAGGGTACAGAACCTTGAATGCAGGTGGCATATTAGAAAATATGCGCTCCCTCTCTGGCCAACTAACAACACGCTTCAGTTTCACAAAGGCTACATCCATCCACTTCCAAAAATGATCTATGAGCGTGCTCTGAGGGATGCCTACCTGGTCTGCCGAATACTCAAACTTCATGCCATGTTTCAACTTAACTATCATATAAAAAAACTGATCAATGTAGGGGATGGATGGGGTACCGTCATCGCATGTCATCGAAACTAGCAAGAATTGAAAAGTGGATAGAAAAATGGGCCAAGTTAGTCCGGTGTAATACTGACACTTCTCATTGTTGTCCGCAACAGTGTTCGAAGACAGCCGGACAGAGTTGAGGGTGGCCCTAGCATGGTCCCTCTCAGCAAGAGCAGCATCTCTTTCCGCCCTGAGTGCAGAGATCTCATCAAAGAGCATCTGTTGAGGCACGGAAGGTGGAGACACTGAACTGGTCGACGGTTGAGGCGAATCAGGAGTAGGTTGATGCTGTGGAGGTTCGGAGGATGCAAGGGATGAGTCCTGCACTCCAACAGGGACTGCGTAAGCCACTCTGCACTTTTTTGTTGAGGGCCCATTATCTTTGCCAAGCATCTTCTTGCCATGACGAGACATAGCATTCGAGAACCTAATACAAAAAAACTAGTGCTGTCAAAATTATCGCGTTAACGGCGGTAATTAATTTGTTGAATTAATTGCGTTAAAATATTTAACGCATTTAACGCATGTGCAGAATGACCCGCCCCATACGTGCCACCAGTGGCAGCGCCAGGGTATGGCTGGGGTAGGCTACACCCATACCAAGAAATGGCTTAGCCCCACCATGAAAAATGATGTTAAAGTAAGCAAAATAAAGTCTGCCAACTCGCGCGGAGTAAATTGCACAGACAGCAGTTCGTAAGATTGATTTCAGTAGCCACGGTTTTGAAAACTTTTGTCACGTAGTGATCGTCTTCTCAGTAGAACATCTTTGATAACGGCGTGGTGTTGTTGCAGGAAGTCCCAACGGAGAATACTCTTGCTGTAGTACAGGGCAGAGCCATATAATAGTAATAATATGGCTCTGGTACAGGGGTGCACATAACTGGTACGCAGGTTATGTGCGTAATCTGAAATGCATACCGTCACTTGTGTCACAAAGCGCATTTGCGTACCGACGTACTTGTGAAGCTTTTCCAGAAGGCGGTTAGATCACCGGACGACAGAGTCGGTCTCCGTGTGCACAGACAGGCTGCTGTTAACGTCGGTCTGTACAACGGAACTGTGCCAAAACTACGCCAACCGGCTGCGGAGGGAGACTCTCCTCCCCCCTTCAACTGGAGAACTGCGCTAAAACAGCTGATCACAACGTTCACACTCTGTGGTCACGAAGTACTCCACTAGCCCCCCCCCCCCCCCCCTCTGTCGACTTTCCTGAAGTACTCCCCCGTTGATAGAAATCAACACGTAATGAATTAAGACCCCACGGTTTGATGATTGATAGGTGTGTGGGTTGTCTTTCATTTTGACATGCAGAAAAATGTTATAATAAACATACATACTGTGTTAAATGGATATATCCGCCTGCTTTCATTTATCTTTCCATTCCCACAACAATATACATAAATAAATGGCATATTTTGGACATAGTTCGAATGGTGATTAATCATGATTAATTAATTTTTAAGCTGTGATTAATCTGATTACATTTTTTAATCGTTTGACAGCCCTAAAAACAACATTACATATACCAGGGGTTAGGGCAACACACTCTCACTCCCTAAGCGTCCAGGAGCGACGTTTGGTCAGTGTCCGTGGCGTGCAGTTGTGACGCTCCTAGGCTCCTTCAGCGTCATAAAGGGACGCAAATAGCTTTAAACTGATTGCAATGTATTCCCATCTGCGGCGGGATTTGACGCTCATGGAAGCACGGCATTCGTTTGTGTCGGCTGCCCTTAAAGGCAATGTGAGCGTCCATTCCCATTGGATAACGGAGAATTGTACACCCGGAAGTAAGTATTCCTCTTACTGTCACTTGATTTTACAGTGATATCTGCACTACTCATCGACTAAAAAACACCAGATTATCCTTGTTAATTACACAACATTGATTGGTTTAAATTGTGTGCAATGCTTTTGTATTTTTCCCCTTCGATTCGGAGAAACAAATATTTTCGGAGTAAAGGATGGCAGAAGACACTACACTACCCAGAATCACCAGCTATCGTTTGGACTACACCATGTGCTCTGTTTGACAAACCCCGTTGTTTTCACCATTCATTCCAATGGCTGGCGTCTATGTCATGTGATCTTCAAATTTCTCCCTGCAGAAAAAGAAAACATGGCCGAACTTCTTTTTATTCTCGGTGGAAAATGCCTATTTTAAAGTTAGTTTGGCCATTAAAATGCGTTTTGATGTCATTTGATGCGAGAAATACGAGTTGTTATTTCAGATTATGTAGGTGCAGTGGATGTACATATCTTTAGTTTGCTAGTTATTATGAATATTACTTCAAGGAAATCGCGACGTTTCATTGTTACCAAGGTGGTTGCTAGGGGACGCTACTATCGATATTATTTCTGTTATGTTGAGTAACTGTTTTAATGGTGTTAATCTTTATTACTACCCCCTTCCCCGTCAATGTATAGTGTTGGTCCACAGCGCAAACATATTAGTTTAACAAAATCCGCATCTAAAGATAGCCTACGTTATTTTCCCCTGTGCAATTACAGTCTCACATCTCACAGCACATCGTCATTAACAAATACCGGAAACAGACCGAAAACATTTTATTCCGAGTGTGCTTGCTTTTCTCTTTGAAAGTCATCACATAACGGCATTGTAATACACGGTTCGGCTGCATTAAATATTACATATCTGCCGTACAGTGATGTACCTGAACGCGTTCAATGAACGATCGTTCATGAACGCGTTCATATTTTGGGCGAACGTGAACTGAACGTACTGTATTTCCGCTAGATGAACGTAATTGAGAACGCGTTCATTCTCAGCGCTGTATAACGGCGTTCAAACGTGCGTTCATTCTCAGCACTGTATTATAACGGCGTTCAAAGTGTGCCAGATTTCATATGCCTTTCAGCCGAAAACCCAGTTAAAACACACCGTAAACAGGCTTCAAAATAATGCGGAAAACCACCCCAATCTGGCAACAGCAAGCTGCCTGTGACGCGTACGCGCCTGTCACCCCTGGCTGTCGCACTAAAATATAAATATACTAAATATATCAGACTCCTCACAACAAACAATGTGGAACCGCGGAACCGGCGAGCATTGAATGAATGAATGAATGAATGAATGAATGAATTAGTATGGACGAAGCCGAGAGCAGCTGCAGCAGCACTCGCTCAGAGTGAGACTCTACGGCAGGGGTGGGGAACCTCTGGCCTCCGGCCGTATACGGCCCGCGAGACATTTGGTACGGCCCTCGAGGTAATTTATAAACACACGCAAAAATAAAAAAAATGAAAGAATCTAGACCGCAAAAAAATTAAACAAGCGAGTACCTGTTTTTTCCTGGCCAAGGTCAGGGTCCTTGAACCAACACGAGCCTAACGTGTCATCACGTGGTAATATGTCTCGACTGACAGGGGTGCAGTTCTGACGGAGAGCACCAGAACGCCACTCCAGCACTTCAGAAATTGCAGTACCGATAAGTCCGTACACATGCCACAGTTTCTGCGTGTCTGTGTCTTTAGTTGTAAGCCCAGTGGCGATCTGCTCATCTGTCATACAGTCAATAACTGTGTTGTTGTCATTAGCATCTGGTTAGCTAGCTATGCTAACGAATATAAGAAGCTTTGTCTACAACCAGTGAGGTAAAGGCACATCTTTATATGATCATTATAGTTATAAAAAAAATAAGAGAATAAAGTAAACAGGTATAAAATACTATAAGACAGTTATTAATAAAGAAGAATACAGTTTGAAAGGGTAGTGATTTGTCAAATATCCATAAATTAAAAGAAAATCTGCTTACAGTTGTGTTTGGGTGTTGAGAGATGTGTCCATAGATCTCCTAATGTTGCTCTCAAAGTGCAACACATCTTGCCAGGGGAGCATGCCCCCCGGACCCCTCTAGAGGAGGTTAGGTCCCCCCCACTTAAACCATGTTCACATGGATAGGAAACGAAATACATTTGCACACATCTTGTGTCCATAAATTATCTTTCTGTTTAGGTGGTCACGCCACACCCTGCACGTGCATGCATACGCGAGTCATGGTGAGATATCTGGATTAGGAGGTTGCTTTTTCTTTGCACAGAATGAAATGAATGAGCTGTGATTTTAGTTTTTTTAAGCAGAGGTCAATAACTTGTACGGCCCTCTGAGGATATTGTAAAAATTGAAATGGCCCATTAACATCGTACAGGAGACAAATAATAGCTCGCAGCAACTTATTGAAAAAAGAACTATGAACTATAAATTAGTTCATTTTTGAAACCATGAACTTTAGTTCAAAATTTTGAATTATGAACTATGAACTGAACTAGTTCATTTTAAAATATGTGAACTGTGAACTGAACTAGTTCATGTAGAAAGTGAACTTTCCCAACACTGCTGCCGTAGTTCTGTATTTATAGAGCCCTGATGAGAAGACTTCTAGACAAACATGAGGAACTGAAAACGTGACGTGGATCATAAATATATCAGCCATTAAACAACATCTTACATTTCGTTTCACACAATACGTCTCCTTGCAGTATCAACACTAATTCGGCTGCCTTTTATATTTGATCCAATTGGTAGATAGGCTGTATTTACACCATAAAGGTGCACAGCTGATATAAAGGGACACCTAGTGGTTAAAGCATGTTATTGAATTTCATTATTTTTATTATTAGATATTAATAGGATCCCTATAAAGTATGTTCATTACTTGTCATTCTCTACTAATAGTTAATTAAAGACTGTATATAATGACTATTTTGCACATCCCTTTCAAGATTTCAAGATGTTCTAAGGTTTATTGACATATCATATAGGCCTACACAACTATGGTGTATGCATTGAATGAAAAACTTGGGTCGCAGGTTCCTCAATAATGCATTACAAGACATCTATCAATATTTGTGCATACCTCCAGCAATGTTAACTATGTTGAAGCACTTATTTTAACTGATCTTATACATAATGTATTATACTCTTATAAGATGTAGGCCTATGTAGATATTTCATCTCCGGCCTTGTCAGGTATTGAACAATCAATAAATAAAGAGCACAGAATTGTTAAATATAAAACACAGAATTTGTGTGATTATACTAAATGATTTACAAATAAACACCACTGCATATTTACAACTGTTACACATGCTGATGTAACGCAAATGTTCCAACTTTGGATCAATAAAGTATATCTTATCTTAAGCTGATCGATGGCTACTGCCATATTTGCAAAATGTGCCTCTGAACCTTGACAAGTGCATGTTTCAGGCTTATCAATTAATGTAATGTAATGTAATGTAATCAATTAACAACAGGGGTCACAAACATAAGACCAGCTGTTAAATAAAGCTCTTCTGACCTACATACGAAAACGTCTTTTAAAACTACAACTCCCAGTAGAGACGTGCCATAGATAGAGAACATGTTGTGAAACAGAATAGCCAGCATGTGTAGTTCTGGGGACGGGGTGGGGGAGGGGGGGACGCGGTGGACCCGTTCAAATCCAGTTTTGGACAGTCTGCCGTGGTTCCATCCCATTTCAAGTGCTGTTCGAGAATCGGCATAACCCTCGAAGCACACTCTCCAATCACAGAGCTTGAGGACTATCACGGGGTTTGTCAAACAGAGCACATGGTGTAGTCCAAACAATAGCTGGGGATTCTGGGTAGTGTAGTGTCTTCTGCGATCCTTTATTCCGAAAAAATATTTGTTTCTCCGAATCGAGGGGAAAAATACAAAAGCATTGCACACAATTTAAACCAATCAATGTTGTGTAATTAACAAGGATAATCTGGTGTTTTTTAGTCGATGATTAGTGCAGATATCACTGTAAAATCAATCGACAGTAAGAGGAATACTTACTTCCGGGTGTACAATTCTCCGTTATCCAATGGGAATGGACGCTCACATTGCCTTTAAGGGCAGCCGACACAAACGAATGCCGTGCTTCCATGAGCGTCAAATCCCTCCGCAAATGGGAATACATTGCAATCAGTTTAAAGCTATTTGCGTCCCTTTATGACGCTGAAGGAGCCTAGGAGCGTCACAACTGGACGCCACGGACACTGACCAAACGTCGCTCCTGGACGCTTAGGGAGTGAGAGCGTGTTGGTTAGGGCTGTGCGATTATGGCAAAAATCATAATCACGATTATTTGGGTCAATAATTGATATCACGATTATTAAATACGATTATTCATTGACTTTGAAAAAATCAATTTATTGAACTTTAAAACAAATACAAATAATAATTTGAACAGTATCTTTTTAACTGTTGATTACCCTGAACATATAATTCAACTGAAAAACCAATACAAACATAAATTAAATAAATGATACATTTATATTTATATATATCATTTATATTAAAATACGATTAATTGCACAGCCCTACCAGGGGTGATAACTAACACTTACCCACAGCTGGTATGTTATTGTAAAATTGTATACTTCACATCTATCACAACAGTATTACAGTGTTAGATTTAGGCCAGGCATATCATCAGTATATACATGAATTTTCGCAAACCTTCTCAGTTTCTGGCACTTGTCAGCTGTTGGTAGTTTCCCAGGCGTAGCAAATTTGGTCGGGATGTAATCCGGATGGCTGGGCTACTTGGAAGGCTGCCCTGAAAAACAGATAAGAGAACTTGGAGTCATGCATATCAGTGTGCCTCCTCTAGTCTAAAGTAAGATAAGTGTCATCAGGGAGGTGATATACAGATATATCACCTACCTGATGTCATCTATGAAGTTGTACACATTCCCTGATCCTAGTATCCCCGACAGCTAACTCAAGTATTATAATTTATTGATTGATACATTTATTTCGAACAAGTAAAATAAATAATTTACAAAACAGAACACATGTTGTAGTGCATAGTCATGCAAGAGAAATTAAAACAAAACAAAAAATTACATTTACAACAACAGGATTTGCAACATAAACAGTGCCATGTCTAGTGTTTGAAAAGGAGTGAGAAGAAGTATAATTTATTTAATCTCACCCCCTTGTCCCTAAATGATTTATTTATAATCTATGATCTGCTATAATTATTATTCATTAGTCTTGTCATTATCATTATTGATCTGCTTTACCTGTTGATTGATATATATACATATACACATACACACACATACACTGACATATATATATGTACACATACATATTCACACCTACATACTCACACATAAACACATAGTCAAACACCTTCCCTATCCCTGTACCTCGAGAACATTATTTCTCTGTATTTCCTCTTGAACTGGTTAATGTCTGGACATTGCTTTAGCTCCACATTCACACATTAATGACTTGTCATAGCTGATGTGTGGCTCAGTTTACTCTGTGAAAGATGGACAATAAAGTAGCAGGGAGTATGTACATTGTCATTGGTAGATAGGAACTACAATTGTTGGGCTGACTAGACCAACCATGATGCTATGCTACCATGCTATGATTCTGCTGTAGAGGAAGGTAAACAGTAGTTTGGTCCAGTCCGGGCTAGGGGCGGACATCAGATTAATCATAAACATAGTAGTTGTTCTGAAATACAACTTAAACTTACCAGAAATGAAGTGTGCCGAGCAGATGTACACATATTGCACGGTGTCCTTGGGTTTCCACTGCTTGTGAGTGATGGCATCGACGCGAGCACAAGCTCTCGCCCACTGGTCCCTCCGTCCTGGCTGTTTTTCGTGACTGGGGAACTTGAAGAAAGAAAACTTGGATTTTTCATCACTATCTGTCATCGAATGATGATTTCTACAAGTCCCAGCACCACACCACTTCACCATCTTCAAAGTATTGTATCTAACAAACTTAAGTAACACGGCTAAACCCTCGGCCTGCTTGCACCTCGCGTAAAATGGCGGATACCGGAAGTACGGTGTCGCCCTCGGCCCAAAACCCGTATGTGTGTGTGAAAGAATTGCTTATGGATTATCAGAAATCATTTCAAAGGGACACAGACCAGAGTCCTGCACGGGTCTGATTTTCAAGACCCGCTCCCGCCCCGCACCCGCGACGTGCAATACCGAACCCGCCCCGCTACCCGCACATATTGCCAATTAGTTCCGCAACCCGATCCGACCCGTCGGCACAAGATCCGCAACCCGACCCGAACCCGCATATATATGAGCAGTGAAAACGTGCAATTATTAACACATGCAGTTGCATATTTGTCTCAAAAAGCGTGGGATGTTGGTTATTTTCTCCATCTAGGATGACACCAAAAGCCTCCCAGACGTTGGATTTCGCTCTTGAGGAAGTGTTATTGAAAATGCTGTATTCTCCACTAGAGAGCTTCACCTCCGCCATTTCAAATGTGGTGCGCACAGCAGCAGATTGATGCGCTGCAGAGGTTATGATTATGGACGGTCCCGCGGGGGAGAAGTCTGAGGATTTAAACATTAAACTAAATTATTATTATTTTAATATATTTATTATGCAATACCCGCGACCCGACCCGCATCATCTTTGTTTTACCCAGAACCGAACCCGGAAAAAAGCGTTTGAAAAAATACCACTCGCGAATCACCTTTTTTGCGGGTCACCCGTCGGGTACCCGCGGGTACCCGACCCGATGCAGGACTCTGACACAGACACATTGGATTAACCTATGGATTAACTTCAGCAGCGTTTTATCGTTTTAATGCCATTGAAGACCACTTTTGACTAGACAAAGACACAGGTGAGCCATGTTAGCATTTTTAGCTACCTAGCGCCACATGTTTTGATGTCTGTTTTTGTTTCTGAAATCGCGATTTCGTATAATTGAGTGATAATGAGGGTACTCTTCGATTCTGTGTCACCTCACGATGGGAAACGATGTCATGGATGTGCAGCAAAGATAAATAATACGGTTTTGTGAGTGATTTTCGGTGCAGTCATCTGTTAGCATTTTTCGCTCGTTGCTAATTCAGAGGCTCAGCATTAGCATTGTGGGTTTTATTTTGAAAAAAATAATGATCAGTTAGTTGACTTTCTTCCCGTTACATGGATATAAAACATTCATAGTTTATTAAATGAAACCCTAACCCAAGGAACGAGGGGACCGTGCAGCAGAGTTTCAGTTTTCTTTCGCCGGTCAAGATGTCCGTTAAAGTTTAAATCTTCCGGACAAAAATTGGAAAAGTGCCGGTCAAAGGTCTTTGTTATTTATTGAGCTTGAAAACAAATGAATAACGACTCTATATAATAATATAATAAAACACGGAGGACGGAGATCTATTTTTCTCCCCCTCTTCTGACTTGATCAGAGCATGCTCCACTCTCCTGCGTGGTCAGCTGCAGCTCACAGAATCAGCCCCCTGCAAAAACAGGGCTGGAGAACAGCAAATAGAGCGAAATGAGACATGGCTAAAATGCATTACCTGTTTGGTATTTTGAAAACAGAAACGTATAAATATACATTTTATATAGGTCCCTACAATATATCATTTAAATATAGCATGATAGGTGTCCTTTAAATTATTAACAGTAAGGAATCGCTGTCCAGTTTGTTTTTCGTATACTCTTTTAATAGTCACATTTGGATGAATCTAAATGTTTAAAGTGTATTCAAAAATGTATCAAACTAAAGTTGAACAATATCAACCTACAGTTTGAAACAAATCAATGCCAAATAAGGTTCACTGACCAGGCTAGCCGATTAGCATGCTACATTGCAACCGCTGCAACAGATGGTACAGAATAACTGCCAAAACTGCCCCGGTCAAACACTGCCAAAACTTATCTTGTAAAACTGGCCAATAATAGATTATCCGAAGAGCTGCACCTGGAGAGAGTCACATTTCTTTAATTCATTAATATCCTGTGGCCCAAATGGGAAGCTTTGGCGCACGGGTCAACAGTTGACAATCACTGATGTAAGTTGAAGTAAGATCCACACGTTCAGAAAGGCCTTATTTCACAATAGAAAACACCACCACATCAACATTTCTCATGTTTTTATTGTTGCTGTGATAACACTATGACTTTGGACATTCATTGATAGTGGCCCGTACAGTATGGATAGTATAGAAATTACATTAACGTCTGTGTCAGGATTACTTTCTACAAACTACTGGTACATGTTTTTTTTTTAATCTTGGCAAATTTTCAACACAAATATTTCTGACCTACAGTTAGGAAGATCGGCCATTGCTCCTCAAAATCTAAATCATTCAATGTATACACTTTGGGATGAACAATATTTGGAATTATGATAACACCTGCTTGTTAACTGAAAAGACAAAATAGATACATTAAATTAAAACCTCAATTAGTGTCCCCATGAACAATTTAAAATGCAAATCTAATATTTTCATTTGGGACAAGTTTCATACTTTTATGAAATCCTTCTTTTTCATAATAAAAATGTAGGCTGTATTTCGTTATTTACTTTCGGAAAAAGTGAAATATCGTTCTAACCATTTATATTTGGTGTACTTTAAGGCAATTGTATAGCTAAAGTTTTAGCAACACAAACATACAATGATTTCCATTTGTTTTTTCAAGTGCACTCTGGGACACTATGACATCATTGTTGGGTGTGGTTACAGGTACAACAACTACTTTCAACCAGAGAGGGCTCCTTTGGTGTTTGGTTACTCTTAGGACGACTTGAAGGCACTGCACACATTGATATCCCTGTTTCTGGGTCACAAACATGTTAATAATTGTAATAGTTTCTACAGGAAATGCATTGATAAGGGTTACAATAAAAACAAAAATAATTCATGACATAAAAAACAAAATCCTACAGTACATTTGGACAGATTAGAACACACTTAAATTTACAAACAGAAAAAACACTTTCCCTTTGGTGATTAACTCTGGATGATATATTTTATATACATACATACTGTACACATATACTTACAAAGGTGTGAAAAGAGCGACACACTGGTAAACAAGTAAATAGAAAGAAGGTTTTGTTGGTTAGCTATAAACCTGAATTTGTTAGAGAAACGGGTTGGTTTAAGAGCCATAGATTGGCAATTAGTGGCACTGCTGCACTGCCAATACTCTTGTGAGGCCTATTGTGAAGTTAAGGATGTGCCAACTCAAAGGCATATGTTAAGGAATTAAGTTGAATTGTCCGATAAGTAAACATCTAAGAGTGTTTAGTATGGCGAAAAACACTAAAACAAATATTTACAAGGAGAAAGAACCAAAGGAATCCACTTCACACTCTTAGCATCCAGGATACCCTGAACAAAAATACAATCTAAACTCTGGATGAAGAACTCATTAAAAAAGGAAAGTATTTTGGCCAGCTTTGAAAGGCAAAAATACCAGCTGACTTCATTTAAGCAATGCAGCTGAAGAATCCCTGACAAACATCTTGCTTCTTGGAAAAGAGTTGACTGTTTTTGGCTGTGATGCTCACTTTTCTGTCAGGTTGTTTGGAGCTTCATCTGTGTATTTCGGGTCAAAATGCGCACAGCAAAACATTCAGCTAGTGATTTTTAACAATGTACGTCATAGCATCACCAGACTGTAATGAGATATCCCCATTTAACTCTGCATTGGCCCTAAGAGAAAACTGGCATACCTTATTGTTGTCTGTACCCCTTACAAATGGACTGCGTAAAATGCTTAATGTCTTGAGAGGGTAAACATTTCATTAAGTTGTGAAGGTAAACAAGACAAGTACAAAGTCCAATCTATAATATGTGCCAACTTGATTACCCAATAAGATTTAAATACATGATGTGTCCCTTTAGATGCCATGCAGAGGGACAACGGTGATAAACATCTCAGCATTTGACAATAAAGACTGGTTAACAATAAAACATGGTGAATTTCCCAAGAATCTCATAATGACATAAATAGAACATCATATATTATAGAGGGACATCTGTATTACTTCATATCACCGATAACACTGTTTCAGCAAGATATGTGTGCTTGACATTGAGTTTCTGGTTAATAGGAAAGATATTTTCATACTTAAATATTTGAAATGAACTTCTTGAGTCTCTCTCTGATTGATGCTAAAGGTGAACTCTGACGAAAGACTGAAATGTAACTAAAATATGGAATGCCATGACATTTGGAGGTTAGTGTTTTCAGTCAAATTGGTTACTATGCATAATTGGTGGCAACATTGATAACAACTAACAATTTTAGCAAGCATTCATCAACTTCCAGTTCATGCTATAAATATGGAATGACCCATCTTGTCACCTTTAACAATGTTGAGTTCTAGTTTTCAGAAATCTTCATGTATAACATTTACAACTTTTTTTCAGTTTCATAGATCCTTCCCATGCCACCAGAGGGCAATTAAAAATAAACACTGCTTCTACTTCAACATTTTCTTACCCCCCCCACCCCCACCTCCCAACCTTATTCCTCAGTCAGCCTCATGGACACAGAGACCCTTGATAAAACCATTTAAGGCAGACAGCTCAGCACATTTCATGTCATGATCTGAAGTCTGTTAACGCTCACCAGAAATGACCTTCACCTTGTATCCACATAACACTGTTCTAAAAACCACAAACATCCTCCTCCCCTTTTTTGGTTAGATCCCTGGAACAACTTGTCTTCAACTCCTTAGACGGAATAAACGACAGATCTTGGACCCCTTGTTTATTTAAGTTGGAACAAAGGAAGGAACTTGATTCACCAAAGCATTAGTAAGAAAAGAAGATCAGTAGAAGTGTAAGTCCTCAAAGTAAGTAAGTAAGTAAGTAAGTAAGTAAGTAAGGTTGTAAGGTCAATTTCATTAGAAAAGTGATGAATCTGTTGTGGAAATGAATAGTGGCTCTGTAAACAATCCTTCATTGAGTGCTTTTTCTAAATTGCTAAACCTGTTGACCATATGAGTATTGATATTATTATTTTTTGCAGAATCAGCAGGGTGTGCCAAAATTGTTTTCACTTTCCTTTTATGGAAATGTATCAAGAAACCAACCTTAAAGTTCCAAAGTAAAAAAAGGTGAAGCTGCTGGAGATAGCCAAAATTAACTTTCAGTTGAACGTGATAATCATAAAACTGAATTTGATTGTGTGAATTTCCCAAGATTTCAAATGCTTTCTTTCAAACATAAAAGAAAAAGAAAAATAGCGTTTTAAATATTGGTTCAGACTCAAACTGAATCCGTAAAAGGATGTGAAGGAAACTCTAACGGCAGTGTCATGCTGTTTGTACGGAACATGTCGAATGGAAATGAAAAATGGGGATCATGGGGAGGAAATCAAGTCTAAAACATAAGGCTACAGGATACACAGTTAGAGAAGACTATATTACTGGCATTACCTTCATTTCACAGATTAATTTTAAATAGTTCATATCAGCGTTGTCCTTATCACACTTAAAACAAATAGAAAATAACAGCTACCAAAAAATACTAACAGACCCCACACTTTTCTTCCTCCACACCGCATTAAAGTCTTATCTTCTTTCTTCGTAATTGCCTTTTTTCTTCATTGTGACATCATCCAAATCTTCATTAACTCTACTCCACCTACATGTATCACGTCACCGTCTTAAGTTCATACGAAGTCCCACTAGACCTTCCCATGCTGCCCTTTACCTTCTTTCAGTCAGTTTTCAATTAGAGATGAACCCCTTTGACTAATCTCTGCCATCTCCAGCCTTTCTTTATACCACCGAGTGTTCGTTTTTGTGGTTTCGGTGGTGATGGTGGGGGTGCGAGCTGCCGCTCAGCACCGTGTGGTTAACGGACGACGCTGAGCGGTCGGACCCCTCAGCCACTGTGCCATTGACGTTCTCCTGCCGCTGACAGCACAGGATCTGCCTGAAGGTGGCGCTCATCTCCTTGTCGCGGTACGAGTAGATGATGGGGTTCATGGCCGAGTTGAACTCAGCGAGAAGCAGGAAGAACTTCTCGTAGGTGAGGACGTTGCAGTTGGCGCAGAAGACGTCGAGGAGGAGGATGACGAGGCCGGGGGTCCAACAGACAATGAATGCACCTGAGGAGACATGAAGCAAAGGAGAAAGGGGTTGAAATTGGTACTCGGGCATGATTAACTGTATCAAAAAATACCTATATTTTTCTTTTATTCATATCCAATCCAACTTTATTTATATAGCACATTTAAAAACAACAGAGTTGACCAAAGTGCTGTGCATCAATAAATATATAAAAAAACAGCATAAATACATTTAGACAAAACCGATAGGACAAAAGGAAACTAATGTAAAAGCACGAGACAATAAAATCATACTTAAAGCCACAGACTGAAAACCCTCATTGGCCCCTGTTATGTGTCATGGCTTTGCTTCTCACGTGAGTTACGATTATTCATCAGTCATTAAGCTTAAGTTCTTACCTATTCGAATGTCTTATTTGAATTATGACTCAATGATTCACTGCCAGAGAAATAAACCCGAGCACTGATGACTTCATCAAAATGGCATGTCTTTTTAGTGTCGCCTTAAAATGTACGACTCATCATGCGGCATGTTTGAATCAAGCTGATAACGACTTGTATTTCCTCTCCCTCTAATGAACCCCCAAAAAGTTAGAATGCAGAAAGTGTATTTGGCACTGAAAGAAATGTTTACAACAACACATCCCGAAACAGTATGGTGCAGATGAGGACACAGTTGATTATTTAAAACAAGATAACCACTCTGAAACCACATCACCATCACTTAACAACCACACCATCAGTCTACAGAACAAAACAACAACACCCATATCTATCTACAACCACATATACAACTTTTTGAGTACAAAGTTCTGTTAATGTACAGTGATTTCAAATACCTTGTTATTGTGGGTGCAAAAATACCACTAAAAAGGCGGGTATTTCCTTTTATAAATATACCTAAATGCATTACTAACCAGTGATATATGAATAATTTGAACTCATTGTAAATACATATTATTTTTTTATCTTTATTTTTGATATAATAAAGTAAGAAACAACTAAAGTAAAAAGAAAAGTCCTGGTGTTAATTTGTTACAATTTGATACGAGGAAAAATTATGTATGATTTATAGCGAGGAATTCAATTATATCACTAATATAGATCTTTATGCAATTTTGACAAGAGGTATTCTCATTTAATATAATACTGCATACTTTGACTGTTACATAATGCATATACAGTATACTATGACTGTAACTTAATAAGAATCTGTAACTTTTAGGGCTCCAAAGACCGGGATTACCAAGAACCTTTCAAAATAAAAGCCCAATGTCAGAAGTACATGTGAAAAATTATGTCCAATGAGTCAAATGAGTCAAACTAAATAGTTATTATGAGCTCTTTCTAATGTGGCGCCATAAATATAATTTGCCAGTGCTTTCCTCCTCAAAACAGTTACGGTTTACATGATCGTTCATCACCCTAAATGTTTCTCTCTCTTAATGTGCAACATCTACAGAAATAAATGATTAACCTCTACCTCATTTTTACAACCAGATCTCCAGTACTCATCCCCACAAGTGAAGTGGAGACAGAAAGTGGGAGAGCGTGAGACACAATATTGACAGGCATGCCTGCTATCTGTTAGTGTTTCGCAGGCGGCAGCTGCAGCGAAGGCTTGACCTCACTTTCCAGCTATGCAGCCATTCTCTCCAGAATTAGATAAATTCCTCAAACGGTTTGCAGTCCAGTGGAGAAACTGTCTGAGATAGTTGTCTCTTATTGAAACATCAACAGGAAAAGACTGCACAAAAAACAACACCGAAAACCAACATTATGAGTGTATTATTGAACCATGTTTCCTGCCTTTTAGAAACACTTGTGATAGTGATGATGGAAACATGATATAGTCTTGGAACCCAACCACAACCCTTATTCTTGTCCAAGAGAAGCAATAACCATAACAATATAGCAACTAAATACATGTCTACATTCTCAACAAGCCTCTTCTTCAACATTGGTTCTGTTGTGTTTTAGATGGATTGTGAAACATGCATATTTACAGGATGTTAGCCCTGCCTGAGAGGAAGAAACTTTGTCTATGTGTGAAGTTATGAACTGAGAGGTTTAACCCTTGGATTCTTTCATTTCCTCTCTAAAGCCAGGGGTGTATGGTTGCTCGCGTTACACCCTTCATCTCAAAGCTGCTGCAATACTCTGCCCAAAAATATGTGGTGTGGTTCACCGAGGCCACAAAGAGCAGTGTTTCTGCCACAAAGGGTAAAACTGAATTTTCGTTTATGGAAGAAACAAATACATATGTTGGTCTAAGTCAATCCATTTGCCTTGTCACATGAAGGAGAGTGAAAAATGGAAAGTCAGTGAAAAATAAATAAAGGCCAGACCTGGAAAGATCGGAATGTAGGGAAAACACTATCCAGGACTTTAAAAAAGTCAGAGGTTAGACAGAAGCAAAACATGAACTGGTGTTAGCACATAACAGCGTTTTAAACCATTGAAATGTACCTTTATGTACTTGATCATAAATGGGAGGCAGGCGGTGGTTGATTATTAGGCAACACCCCTTAAGTTAACACTATAGGCCTGCTTAAAATGAGAGAAACCACCAAAAAAGTAGCTCTAAAATATCAAATAGCCAAACTGGAATTAATTGGTATTAATATCATTTTGTAAGAGGGACAAAAACAAGGAAAATTGATAAATTACATAAATCAATGGATACAAAGCAGAAACCCTCCAAAAATGCAATAATGCTTAAATGTGGGGTAGGTAATTTTGGAGAAACCAGCTCGAGTGCGCTAGAATTTGAAAATACACAACCAAAAGAAATCTGCCACTTCCTTACAGAGCCCCTCCTCCAAAACACACGAACGCGCACACGAGCAATGAGGGCACGAGATAAGTTTGTGCACAGATGGAAAGCTGACAGGCAGGTAGGCCATCCGTGCTTTTTACAGTACCACGGCTTCCACAGATGACATTTTTTTATGGATTTTTTGTCAAAGCACTTAAGATATTCATCGCTATCGGGATGTTAAGAGCATTCCATGGAATATAACAAAAAGTGTATCTCGAGCCGGTTTCTCAAACTTACCCACCCCACCTTTAAGTATTATCTTCACCCACACTCAGTGTTTTAAACGTATTGTTCCATTGTATATCCTATTTTTGGACCCAAAAGGAACCCAAAACTGAGTAACCACATTTTTGGACTTCAATGAGTACTTTTTTATCATTCCTAACTGTCATCCTTTGTTTTTTCTTTTCCCAGCAAAATGTATCTACCATAAGAGAGAAAACAGAGGGATATGGAAACAAAAATAAGGAAATAAAGGAGACCAGACAACGTTGACAATGAACTCCAAACTGCCACAAACACACACTTAGACAAAAACTGAGCGTAGACACAGATAAACACTTACATGTGCAGACACAAACACACGCAAACACTCACTTACATAATTACAAAGGGCATGAAGAGATGGAAGAGCACTCAAAAATGATGTGAAAACATTTGGACGGTGATAAAAGCACTCTGAAAATCTGTCCATCTCCAATCTGTCCATCTCTGTCCATATTACCAGTGCATTGTTAGCGGATTATGGGTATGTATGTCTAATTTCTCCTTCAGATTAGTAAATGGAACTTGTTTTTTGTTGTTAAGAGAGGCTCCTCTCTAATGCCTGACGGTTCATGTTTCTTCCAGACAGAAATGCATCATTAAGAGGTTAACGACGTAATTCTTCAGCGTAAATGACATATTATCTACAGCAGCATGTAAACTGCTCTGAGTCACAATTACAGAGGTACTTAAATATGAGTTTTAATGGCTTTAAGGATCATGTTGTTGGTTTTTGCACGTTTAGTACTTTAACTGGACATAACACATTGTTCTGCTATCGGGATTACATTGAAACTAAAGCCGATCAAGTTTGATTCACAAGCTTAAGGACGTGTTTACTGAGACCATTATACAGATTGATCTTTACGTGGTCCTGACCAATCGTCCTTAACTGAAGAGTACGGAATGTTGAGTAAAGATAAATCAGGATTTGTGAGGTAGGGTGCGCCCTGGTCGAATGAGGTCAAGGGATTGGGTAGGGGTGGGGAGGTTTCCAAAGATTACACTTTTTTTTCTCAAAATGGTACGACAAGGATTGTTCCCTAAAATTAACTGACGGTATTATCAATATCTACACTAAGGTAAGGTATTGGGTGAAACAATTTTGTTGTAGCCCTGACAAATTGACTTGCATAACTTGAACGTCTTGATCACTTAAGATAAAATCAATAGAAGACAAGCCCCAATTGGCCAAGGTCCAACATGTAGTTGTTCCAACAAGTCCTTAAATTACACTACAAAATGTGTATTTGCCTATGCATGCCTCTGTACATCAAATCTGTACTTTGTTAAGGTTAGTGAAACATTGTGGTCATGGTAAAACACACTAAGATTGACGAGGAGACAAGATTTTAACTGACGTCACCCACTATGTGTCTACGTCACTTGCTTAGTACACCTAATCCTCCACCCCGACCTCCTTCCTGAAGTGCCTTGTGTTCTGTAACTAGATCACTTTGTGCTTTACACACAAAACGACCCTCTCACCATGATGTAATGATGTTAATTAGAACAGAAAGATAGATGGAAAGTTGTCAGCAGTAACGTCAATCTTTCAGCATATACTGTAACATGTAAATGTAACTTTGCACTGCTCATGAAGTCACTGATCCTTGTAGGGCCGTGTCTCACACTTCTGGGTTTTGATGAATCCCACATGTAGAAACACACTCAAGTCATTATCGAGCTTCAAACTCTGCTATCTGGGATATTCGTGCCTTCCCATTGTTTCTCGAATGTCTTCATGTCGGCTTAGGTTTCCACTAATGTGTGAGTCTCTCAGGAACATAAAAATGAATAAACACCCAAGATTAAATTACTGCTCTCATTCTTCTGTTTGTCTCGCTCTGTCTCTTGCTGGTTTCCTGTCTCCATCCTCCCTGTGTTCCACTATCCTTTCATTCTTTACATGTACTGCATACATTTTCCCTATTTTCTTTGCGTCTTGTCACTTACTCTATGTTGACTTTTGTTCGTCAAGCTTTTCGACAACCGGTCTTTCTCTTTGCCCCATGTCTGTTTATCTCTTTATCATGTCCCTATCCGAAATACCATCTGTGGTCATGACCATGATACCGCTGAAGTAAGAAACCATTATGTATATTTCAGAAATGTCCTGGAACTTCCTCATTGTCCGAATAGGGATTTGTTTTTTTCTGTATCATCTTTCCCACACCACTTACTTCCGCACTCACATTGGAGATTAGATTAATCTTCCCATTCAGTGGAGCATTTCAAATAATTGATAAAGAGGGTTGTGGTGCAGACAGTGATGGGTCAGCTGATGGTGGCACAATGTTCTAATGATTCGGGGAAACGAGCCTTTGACAGTACAGTAAGGTCTTTGAAATGGCAATAATGGAGGTTTTCTGTTCTTCTAACACAACCATGATTGATGTGTCAGAAGAGTTTCTGGTCAGCAGCAAGGACTCACTTAAATCCAAGTTACTTCTTTATTTGTTTGCTCTGTGATGTTCTGTTGTTTAAAGGATAAAATGAAAATTATTCACCACCAAATTCTGAATCCAATTTTCGCAATCTGCATCTGATCTAAAACCACACTTTGGTCTTTGTAGTATTTTAAATGATACCAGTCAGGTCCTATCCTGCAACTGTTTGCAACTGTGTGTGGTAACAATTAATTGTATTCTTCTTCTCGCTTATTGAAGCCACCAGATTCTGTTTCCTGGGGTTTGTGAACACAGAAGTTTTGTCCCAAAACAAAATTCTTCCATTCCATATCTCTTACTGTAGGAAGCATTTGAGGAAACAGTGGATGTTTTTTTTTTAAAACTCATAAGGACAGATGCTGCCATTGTGTGCCAATTTCTTGCATTAAGCGCTTTGCACGCACATATGCGGAAAACACGGAAAACAGGTGACAGTGTCATGTCAACACTGCTCTCGGTCAACCAGAAGGCACACATGCATTAAAAATAACAGAGAGAAAGAATTGTGTTGATATCTAGACAAAGAAATCTGACTTCTTAAGTTGAACGAGAAACAAACGTAAGTCAGTGATATGGCATCTGTGTGCATGTGCTTGTACTATGGTATGTCTTGGTGCTCCACTCTGTCTGACGATGCGAGTGCCTACAACACCAGGGGCGTTAACATAATCGAATAATTCACAGAAGACCCCTGCATGAGCCAACACCTGACACACAAAGGGTCATGGTTAATTTGACAATGCAGTTGACTCAGTGAAGATTGATGAAGGGAATCTCTGTTGGTGCCATTCAAAATGTTATTTTCAGCAGAGAAGCACTGTTGGTTGAATGTAGTAGTGATTTTGTCAGTTATTTTATTTAGTTTGAGTCCAATAACAATTATCCTTGTTAGTTTTAAAATCATATTTAGTCAACCTTATCCTGTTTTGGGCCATCTGGTCCCATCTTTATCAAAGAAGACTAGACTGAACAACTTTCATAGGAATTAACGGGGTCCTGCCTCGCTGTCCTCTTTATAAAACCATGGTGAGCATGCATTTTCTTTGTAAACTCTTTGCTCGATAGCACCATAGCACTACTAGTGGTACAAACATCCACAGGGTACCTTGCATGGGAATGACTTTGTGCCTGTACTTGTGTTATAAAGTTATTTCCACATGTGTGTGTCCATGCCTCTCTTGTCTTTGCAAAACAAGCAGAGCTCATACCACATTCTGGTTTTGTTTTCCCATAGTAAGCATCAGAGTTTATGTGAATGGAGACAATCTCTTGTCCCACTGTTCTCTCTTGTGCCTAGGGGTTTGTGTGAGTGTGAGAGAGTCTTTGTGTGTGCATGAATGTGCCCAATTGCATGCAACCAACTTCCCATCCCATCCTGTCCTTCTGAGGAGAAATCACCCATGGCTGGTTTTACAGTATCCTGAGAAGAACAAGTGGAGAGGACAGCAGGCAGCAGGGGAGCACTTATCATCATCTGTTCAGCAGATGGGATATGCTGGACAGGGAACTGCTGTTGGGTTCACTTTTTCGTCAAGAAGCTTTTACTTCCCATAAAAAGTTGCATATAATCAAAACCCAGTACATGACAGTATGAACTCCAGTGGAGCTTAGAGATAAATGTAAGAGAGATGTACATAAGTCACTGTAACGCACATCCAATTAAACCAAGAAGAAACTAACTCCCTTCTGTCAGTACAAATACAAATCTTATTTTCAACCATCCTAAGAATGACCTCACTCAGAAACAGCAGTGGATTCCAGACTGAACCAAAACACATCACACCCTTGCTCAGAAGACTTACTTTCCCAGTAACACTTTGGCATCAGTAAAAAGAAACAGATGAGATTTGTTTAGGAATGGTAAACAATACTGATTCAGATTCATTTTGGAGATTTGCGAAACTGTCTTGAAAATCGTAAAACTATTCAGACCAAAGGCAGACAATCACTAAACATGCCTTTGTAGCTCGGCCTAAGCAAACAATGTATTTTGCCCCATTACGGAAAAGGGATAAAGTTCTATTTTGTTGACAGTCCTTGTGATGCAACGTAAACAAGTGTTTCGATTTGCTTCAAAATGTACTCAGTTCTATCTTTTCCCATTTCAACACCCTTTCAACAAGTTTCAAGAAAATCGGGCTGCTTTTCCTCAACTGAGTCCTTCGATGATTTATAAATAAGTGTTAACTACTCTTTAATTCCAGTACTCAAAGAGCCAAAGAGCAGCAGTCGTTTAGTCAGTCAGTGTGGCTAATTTATCTTTTCAGTTGGTTGCGGAGTAGCTTTTGTTTACTTAAAAACCTTCCATTTAAAGATCTATTTCCAGATAAAGTAAAGCTTTTGTAAATTAAAAGCTTTGACTCTCACGTCTTTGAACACAGGCCTGTTTTTTGCTGTTTCAGGATGAAGTCATTCATCAGCATTTGGAACATGTTGCCATTTATAGGGTTTTTTTGTTTTTAGGGATGGAAGTGTTTTGGATGACTCACACTTTTGTTTGGAACATTGACTACAACAAGTTAGGAACAGCACATGACACAAGAACTTCCAATGAAAGATATCCACTCCAGCTAAATCAGGAAGAAGCCTGATAGGCAGGCACGTAAACAAATCTAAAAGTGCCTTTGCAAAGAAAAATGGGCTCATAAGTCATCATAAGAAGACATAACCGCTTTCATGAGTCATACTAAAAATCTGCCTTTAAATATTGATTCCAGCTAAGTTACAGAAAGCTCAAAAACTCCCTCAATCAGAAATGTTTTAAGACAGAGAGAAAGCTCAGAGAGAAAGCTCAGATTTCCTTGCGGCCTAAAAAGCTGACAATATCTGCTGAAACGAGGTCTGCATTAAATTAAAGAAGGAGCAGAATGCCTCAAGAGTGCAGTTTTCCACCTGTCTTAAAATCTTACTCAACACAATCTGATTGGCCGAGAGAGGAATGTACCCAGCTGCTCTCAACCACTAATTAAGAGCCAACGGGTAATCTGATTTACCTGCAATACCTCAGAAAATAATGACATTTATCTATTTGAATTGTATGTTTAAATATGCAAATTAGGCATTGTTTTATTGAATATTTTCTTAACATAAATCCAAGCATTGGTAAAATGTATTCAGTTTTTTTTTAGATATTAGTCAGTTCTAGCAAAGGGAATTTTGGAAAGTTCTTTCAATCAGGAAAGCTCTTACAAAGAGAACAATACATGTTTTAAAAATAACATGGTTTATAAATCAGGCTATGAAGGATATACAGTCAAAAGAAACCCGACACAAATGGATAAAACTCAAATTAACACTTTGTGTATTTTTACTACTAGTCTGAAGAAACCTATTGTTTTTGTCTGTAGTGTCACACCTTAAGAGGTCTCGTTATGTCTGCAGATGAAACTGCTTATATACCATAAGGCAGGTTAAATAAGTAGAAACAAACAAAGCATCTTCACAGCAGCAGAATATTTATGTCCTCCAGTTTTCTACATACAGTACTGCAGGCTGCAGAGCGCATTGTGCTGACCACTGCTATGAATTAACTCTGGAGTAAAGACAACAGGATGAGATAACACAGCACATAGGAGACAAATCACACAGAATCCTTTGGTATGTTTTGTCTAGGACCAACATATCCTGCTTCCAGGCAGCAAGAAGGGCCTTTCCCACAACTCACTTACTTTACACAAAACTGAGTTAGTGGGCTACTCTGCTTGGGAAACATACACAATCTCCACTGAATACTCGGACATACAACTGTCAGACTGCACACACAGTGCAGCTTGAAAATAAAACAGGCGCTGCTTCCTCAGAAAATAGTTTTGTTACAGTGTAAGCATACCCAAATGTACCATTGAGTAGTACAATGTTACCTTGAAGGATATGGATATTGAATGTAGTGATTACACTGATGATATGCATCAGAAGGTTCAATACACTCAGTCATGTAGTCTAGGTAAAAGCCAAAATATTAAAAGGCTTGTAAAGGAGGGTCATAATGATTATCAGCAGGTTCCTTTCTAATATTACTCAAAATCTTCCTTGAAGAATTTTCCCACACATTTGCAGAAGTTGGAATCTGTTTAATCTCTACTTTCATTTACTTCAGGAAATGAATAAAGTGATTTTGCTCACAGCATCAAGTAGAGAAAACCATTGTCATTGTCTTTGCATAAAAACTAACTATGACAACAGTTTTTCAAATGTCCACCATCCACAAAGAGTCTAAATCTGGTTTGTAGATTCAACTTGCATGACCTTGTACAATGTTTAACAAACAATATACAATTGCAATACACAATGGTTTTATGAGACCATATTCATGTTGCACTGAACAGACCTTGTACTGAACTTACGCATACACAAGCTCGGCACATTAACATAACACGTCAGGGGTTGGCTGAGATGATGTATTTGAAGCTTACAGTGGTGCTAGGCAGACACTGTGCTCGTGCTGAATGATACAGCCTCACAGACCCATCAACAGATCCATTGTTCTGATGCTGCTGATGAGTTCAAATGCGGCATTCATTGCTACAGAGAGATAGTACCAGATATACAGGGTAGGGGTGGCAAGATTGAGATAATTGTATAGAATAATAGCGATCATTTAATAGCAGGCTAGATAGACAGATCCCTAGGCAGATTGCTAGCTTGAGCTACATATGGCTCATTTCGACGACTCACTTCTACTTCTACGTTATTTTTGTTTAGATTTCCACTGCCGATAGTAACCCCACAATGGTGACGTGATAGTGACGCCACGTGAAACTTCTGTAACATCATCTTTAACGCAACACTTGGTAATTCATTTAAGCATCAGCCAAACGTTTACACTGAGTGACTTGAACAACATAGTGCTGACGTCTTTTCCTGAGGTTGAATAATTACAAACATTGTCACTATTGACAGTAGCGTGTCCTCTGTTGTGGTAGTGACGATTGTCTCAAACCAATCATTGGTTGGAAGTGTTGCTTGAACCTCAACCAAGAAGGGACCAAAAAAAAGAACCAGGAACTATCCACAACTTTTGCGAACAAAGAACAATTCAAGTTGAGCAGAGTAGTCTCATCCCATGCAGTGGATATGCAGTGATTGATAGATAGAAAGATGGTAACCAAGCTAGGATGGATAGAAAGAAAGATAAAAAAAACACGTATTTCTTACCCAACACAATCGCCACGGTCTTCAGCAGAGACATCATGGTGTCTCGGTTGCGTCGTTGTCCGGAGCTGTGCCGTGACATCCTCATGGTCCTCTGGCGCACATAGACAAAGATGTGGGCGTATAGTGTCACCATAACAACAAAAGTCACAAGGTTAAACACTGCCCAGAAGATAAGGTAGGAGTTGCTGTAAAGCGGCGCCATGTTGGAACAAGACCTAATACTACAGATGCAGTTCCAACCAACGCTAGGGATGGCCCCCATGACTATAGACATCGTCCAGATTATGACAATCACCACCACCACACGCCGGTTACTCATGCGCGTGTGTAGCTGCATGCGGAACACGGTGATGTGGCGCTCAATAGCGATGGCGAGTAGGTTGGCGACAGACGCCGTCAGGCTGGTATCGATCAAGCCCTGCCGCAGCAGCCATGTGGACACAGTCAGACGCCTCGTGTTGGGTCCCGTGTTGAACATTAGGTAGAAGTAGGCCAGCCCGGCAAAGAAGTCAGCAGCTGCCAGGTTGGCCATCAGGTAGTAGATAGGGAAGTGAAATCTCCTGTTGACGTAGATGGCGATCATCACCAGAAGGTTGGCGAGCATGATGAAGATGCACACGGTGATGCCCAGGCCCATCACCAGCTTGCTTACGGTGTTCCAGTCAGTAGCGAGGTACTTGCCACTGCGGTTGTAGAAGAAGGCGATGCTCTCGTTGTAGTAGCACTGTTCGTCATCCATGGTGGCAGTGGTTTCTGAAAGGAGAAATTATATTAGTTATGTACAAAGAATTGAGCGATTTCTGTGAATTTTCTCAACATTTTGCAATTTTTCTACCAACTCTAGGAATCATCACTTAAAATATCCAATAGCAGACATACAGCAATGGGTGCTTTAGTAACCATGTAAAGTATGATAAATATATTTGAAAATAGTATTTTAAATATGTTTTTGCATGGATGTATGACACAATAAATAAACCGTCCACACCAATCAGAATGGCCTCTGAGTTCATTTATCATATGTCAAATTTATAATTCGGTCAAGAATGAGTTAATGCATAGAGTCTTGGAAAATGCATAGCCTATATTCCTCACACAGAGCAGCGCTTTAGGAGAACATGTGGACCCAAGCCAGGTCCTGAACATGGAAAAACTCAAATCCCCTTTGGATTTAGACTCCACATTATAAGTCGTCATTTGTGTGTGTTTGTGTGTGTGGTGCAATGACTGTTTCATACACAAAAAGGAACAATCGTTCACAAATATTTACGAGCTCAGTATATGAGCAAAAGGTGTGAGAACATTCTGAAAACAAACCTTGTATTGTCTACAAGTGACAATTAACAGCAACACTACACAAGGGTGGTGTGCCTGCTTGTGTGTTTATATGTTTGCTGTGTGAATAAACCCCAGTGTGATATGAGTCTGCTTCTGCAAGTTTTACGAATGTCCATAAAAAAAAAGTGCATCAAAAACGGAGAAAACTAAGTTGCATATGACACTTGGAGTCAACTCACACACATATAAACAATGCTCACAGGAACATGTGTGTGTGTAATTAGCTCCAGTCCAATTCCGGAAACATAACCCCAGGGCTAGAGTAAGAGTGTGTGTGTGTGTGTGTGTGTGTGTGTGTGTGTGTGTGTGTGTGTGTGTGTGTGTGTGTGTGTGTGTGTGTGTGTGTGTGTGTGTGTGTGTGTGTGTGTGTGTGTGTGTGTGGTGTGTGTGTGTGTGTGTGTGTGTGTGTGTGTGTGTGTGTGTGTGTGTGTGTGTGTGTGTGTGTGTGTGTGTGTGTGTGTGTGTGTGTGTGTGTGTGTGTGTGTGTGTGTGTGTGTGTGTGTGTGAGAAGGAGACAAAGCAACAGAAGAGGGCAAGGGGTCTAGGAAATAAAGAAAAAATCCTGCATTAAAGTGTTTTGCTTGTGTGGGAATCCTCTCCCAATTCACCTTCCGATAAGACAATCCAAATTATCTAAGCTCTATTTCCTCTCTGCAGTGACAGCACAAATCTCTGAAAAAAAAGAACTGCAAACATGAAGGATTTTCTCCTCTTGGACTCATTTGCAATGTTGGAAAAACAACCTTCCCCTCTCAAAAACTAGCATGCAAAATAAAGGGTGCTCCTGGGAAATGTGATGGAAGTTATGAAAGCTGAAGCTTGCCAAAACAATTATGGCAGAGGATCTCTTTATCTCATAGGTAATATACTGTTTTGATGGCTATGATATTCAAGAAATGCACCGAAATAATGGGCTATTGCATATAATCTAAGAACGTGATTACTTTATATGACTTTGCTTCTGTTCCATAGAACCCCAATGCTACACATTCAAAATGTATCCCATATTTTAAGAACCATAATCCAATACAAAAGCAACATTTCCATGGTCGTCTGGCTCAGAATGTTGGCAGCGCACAACATCTTTGTACTTTGCCAAAACGGGTGTGTATTAAGCGTGGCAGTGCACCAATAACAGTATGTAAAGGAAGTCCTAATCAATTAAATAAACCGT